>NW_024870772.1:31805000-32097500 GCF_019054845.1 Dipodomys spectabilis
TAATTGGTCACACAGGCTCTAGGCCTTTCTGGTCCCAGGCTCAAGAAAACTCCTCATACTTGACTTAGTGCTCTGCAGTTGTTTTCATGAAGTGCTTCATTCTTTTTAAAAGGATTTTCATTTTCCATGGGCACTGCAGATCAAGTAGACAGTCCTACAGAGAAGGGTAAGTAAAAATAATCAACCAGCTAACTAGATTGGTCCAAGATACACTAAGGTAATGGGATTCTTTGGACTGGAAAGAAGAAGATGATGTGAGCTTGTCCCAATCTATAAGGCTGTGAAGAGGGTAGTTGGGCTGAGCAAGTTTTGTTTTCTTTTTTCTAGTCAGGTGTTGGTGGCTCACATCTGTCATCTGAGCTAGTCGGTTGGTTAAGATCTGAGGATCATGGTTCAAAGCCATGACATGCAGGAAAAAAGTCTGTGAGACTCATCTCCAGTTAACCAGCAAAAAGCCTAAAATGGAGCTGTGGCTCAAGGGGTAGTACTCCAGCTTTGAGCAAAAGAGATAAACAAGATTGGAAAGCCCTGAGTTCAAGTCCTAGCACCAGCAAGGGGGATGGGATTATTTTTCCCATTAAGCCTCCAACATAAATGAAACTTGAAGGTCAAAATTGTATGAGGAAGGTCAGCGTGGTGTAGAACCTCAAGAGCTACTAGTCTCAGAGTATATGACATTGAGCAACTCAAACTGCTCCCATGGTCAACATTCTGAACACAAACGAAGCTACAAAAACTAGGAAGCATTACCTTGAAGGGGAATGGAAGTTCTAAAATGAGCCATGTGAAGGGCTCAGGCATCCTTGAACTAACCTTGGGTCCCCAATGAGAAATGGAGCAGAGGAAATCCAGTTCAACCTTAGTTCAACACATCTATAGCTCTTTCAAAGAATATATCAGAGCTCAATAGCAACCAAAGCCTCAGCCCTGCTTTTTTTTTTTTGTCAGTCGTAGTGCTTGAACTCTTGGCCTGGGTGCTGTCTCTGAGCTCTTCAGCTCAAGGCTAGTGCTCTACCACTTGAGCTACAGCACCATTTCCAGTTTTCTGGTGGTTAATTGGATAAGAGTCTCAGGAACTTTCCTGCTGGCTTTGAACCGAGATCCTCAGACCTTAGCTTCCTGAGTAGTGTGGTAGGTGAACGTGATAACCACTACACTATGGAAACCTGCCGCTTTCCTGAGTAGTGTGAGCCACCTGCACCCAGCTCAAAATATTTTGATATTAGAATATGTTCCTGCTGGGCACAGATGGCTTCTACTTGTAATCCTAGCTGCTCAGGGGCTGAGACTTGAGGATCATGATTTAAAGCCAGCTCAGGCAGGAGGTTTAGAGGTATGACTCAAGTGGTAGAGCAAATGGAGAAAAGGAAATCTGAGAGAAATAAAGAGATTTGCATGAGATCATGCATGAGAAAGTGACAGAACAGGGGTTCAAGTTCAAGTTCTTTGTCCTTGGCTGCCCTTGCAGTAAGGCCCACAGCCTGAGCTCAGTGCTTGACTCTTGAATTCAACTCCAGACAGTATCCATGGTGTGAGCTTCTCAAACCAGTCCTCCATCTCTGACATTCCTCTGACTCAATGCTGGGCAAATCATGAGTCTGACACAATAGGGCATTCCTATCTTCATTTTCTGTGTGAACATCTTGGAAAATCATGCTACCAAGATGTGGTATTAAATGAACACACAAAAATGACTTCCTGGTTAGGCAGATGATTCATTCAACAAATTGCAATATGAATCGTCTGTCCTTCAAGATTTTTAAAGTACGAGGTCTTTTCTCTTGAATAGTTCAAATCAAAAGTTTACAATTTTTTCTTTTTCTTTCTTTCTTTTTTTTTCTTTTTCTTTCTTTGGTGCCAGTACTAGGGCTGAACTCAGGGAATGGGCACTGTTCCTTAGCATTTTTTACCCATGATTGGAGCTCTGTTACTTGAGCCACAGCTCCACTTCTGGCTCTTTCCTGGTAAACTGGAGATAAGAGTCTCTCAGATTTGTCTGCCAGGTTGGCTTTTGAACTATGATCCTCACATTTCAGCCTCCTGAATAGCTAGGATTACAGGAGTGAGCCATGGGTGGCACTAGCTAAAAGTTTATAGTCCTGCTTCTCTGAAGTTTGTGTCTAAGAATGGACCAAAGTTTTGAGTAGAAATTTGCAGAAAATACTAACTTAATGGAAAATTTTTTTTGTCTATTAAAAATTCTATCAAATATGGGCTAGGAGCTGGTGGCGTGCCTGAAATCCAAGCTACTCAGGAGGTTGAGATCTAAGGATCACAATTCAAAGCCAGCCAGGGTAGAAAAGTCAGTGAGACTCTTATCTTCAATACACCACAGAACCAGACATGGTGCTGTGGCTTAAAGTGTTAGAGCACCAGCCTTGAGCAAAAGAGCAGAGGGACAGAGCCCAGGCCCCAAGTTTAAGCCTCACAACAGACAAAAACAACATAACAACAACCAAAAAGCCACATTATATCAAATGAACTTTCTACCTGCTTTCTACCTCCTATACAATGAATACATGGAGATGACAGTATTAGGAGGTGGGATCTTTATTGGTGATTATTCAAGTGGTTAGAATCATCCTGATTGGGAATAGTGTCTTGAATAAACATCCAGAGGGCTGCTGCCCCTTCTACATGTGAGGGTATAGCAAGAAGGTACCTTTAGAACTCTATTTCTTTTGTTTCTAAATCTACTCCATTAGTGGTATTTTTGTCATTGTAGTCTGAATTGACTGACATAGTAAGTGAAGGTAAGAATGTGTTTTGATTATGAAAATCCCATTGGGTGGATGACAGTGGTTCATGCCTGTAATCCTAGCTACTCATGAGTCTGAGATCTGAGGATTACAGTTCAAAAACAGTCTGGAAAGGAAAGTCCATAAGACTCTTATCTCCAATTAATCACCAAAAAGCTTAAATACCAGTGTGATTCAAGTGATAGAGTGCCTTGAATGAAATGGCCAAGTGAGAGGGAACACAAGTCCTGAGTTCAAGCCCCAGTACCACCACACACACACACACACACACACACACACACACACACACACACACACGAGAGAGAGAGAGAGAGAGAAAAGGAAAGAAGGAAAGAAGGAAGGAAGAAAGGAAATCCATTGTACTTTTTTTGTTGTTGTTGGTCATGGAGCTTGAACTCTGGGCCTGAGCACTGTCCCTCAGCATTTCAGCTCAAGGCTAGTGCTCTACCACTTGAGCCACAACGCCACTTCTGGCTTTTTCTGTTTATGTGGTGCTGAGGAATTGAACCCAGGGCCTCATGCATGCAAGGCAAGCACTTTACCACTGAGCCATCTTCCCAGCCCCCATTGTACTTCTTGTCATTACAAATGGAAAGTAGTTCATGTTAGTGCTCTTAAGGTAACATCCTGGGACTGTACAAAATGCTAAGAGCCAAGTGGGTGTGCATGGCCAGCCATCAGCGGGCAGAGGAAAGCAATCAGAATGTGCCTTTACAGGCTAAACATTAACATAGTAACTTAATGACAAGAAATTACTTTGCTGGCTTAAAAAATCAACCTTGCCATGTTCTGGAGCTAGCACCTGTTACTCTAGCTATTCAGGAGGCTGAGATCTGAGGATCATGGTTCAAAACCACCCTTGGCAGGAAAGTCCATGAGACTCTTATCTCCAATTAACTACCAGACAGCTGGAAGTGGAGCTGTGGCTCAAAGTAGCAGAATGCTAGCCTTGAGCAAATGATAGAGCCCAGGCCCTGAGTTCAAGCCCCATGGCTGACCAAAAAAAAAAAAAAGTCAACCTTGGATTTTTCCAGAAAGCCTCGGCCTACCTGCATCTAAGAGGGGAACCAGCAGACAAACTCAATCACCATTAGGAGCCTACAACAAACTCTTTCCAGGCCAACCTTTCCTTGGAAAGTTCCAAAGAAACAGCCTAGATTTAACGGAGAGAAGTAAATAATTCATGTTAGCGTGGCCAAGTGACAGATGAGAGAGGTCCTGCCCTCCTTGTAAGAATGACCAATGGCATTTTCCAGAGGTTCATGACTAAAATAACTCCCTATTGGGGCAATAAGGTCAGGTGGAGACCCTGGGAGAAGTCAGGAGACGCCACAGCAATGCTGTGTAAACTCCAGGTTTACAGCAGTGAAATGAAACTTTAAAACCCATTGGGTTTTGCAAGTATCTCAAAATGAATTGTACGGGGCGAGGCAAGGTGAAGCTCAAGGCCCAGTGAGGGCTGAGGTCTGCCAAGAGCTCACCCTGCCCAGTCTCCACAGCAGAGAGATGCTCCCAAGAGACCTTCATCTTTCCCTGTCTGACTCCAGCCAACATCCCTGTTTATCTGTTTATGTGGTGCTATGGAATTGAACTCAGGGCCTCGTGCATTAAAGTCAAGCACTCTACCACTGAGCCACCTTCCCAGCCCCCATTGTACTTTTTGTCATTACAGTTGGAAAGTAGTTCATGTTAGTGCTCTTAAGGTAACATCCTGGGACATCTGGAGACAGGAGCAGCACAGCAGAGCCTGTGAAGGTAGACAAGTTCTCCTGGGAGGAAGAAAGAGGAGCCCAGATGAATGGTTTGTAAATTAGATGGAAGACCTTGCCCAACAAGTCAAGTGTGGTGGCCCCTGAACAACATTCTACTTGTCTCTCTTCACATGTCAATCCTGCCTTTCACAACGATTTTATTCTACTCCAACAGTTTTTCTTTTAATTAAACTCTTCTTGAAAGTAGAAAAAAAAAAACCCCCAACAAATCAACCTTGACTAAGTGAAAGAAGCCAATCTGCAAAGACCACACACGGTATGATTCCAAGTATGACATTCTGGAAAAGGCGGACAATGGAAAGATGAGTGGGTGGGTGGCAGAGCTTGGGAGGGTACAGGGATTGAGGGTGTTTAGAGTAAGAAAGCGTCTCTGTGTGGGCCTGTACTGGGTCTGTGTCCTTGTAAATTGGTACAGATCTAAGAGTGAACTCTCATGCCAGCTGTGGCCTCCAAGGGATCGCAGGCTGTGTAGCCTCATCGATAGTGACAAAAGACCACTCTGGGGCAGATGCTGATTTGTGGGAGGGGTATGGAGAATGCCCTATCTGTCTGTGTTGAAAAAAGGATGATGGGAACTCTCTGAACTTTCTTCTCAATTTCTCTGAAAATCTAAAACTGCTCTAACAAAATAGAGTCTAGCGAAATAAAAGAATGTTTTCCAGGCTCTGGTAACTCACTCCTGTAACCCTAGCTACTCAGGAAGCTGAGAATTCCAGTTTGAAACTCACCCAGGCAGAAAAGTGTATGCAACTGTATCCCTAACTAGCTAATAAAGAAGTGGGCTAAAGTGGGGCACTGGTGGCTCATGCCTGTAATCCTAGCAACTCAGGAAGCTGAGATCTGAGGATCATGGTCCAAAGCTAGCCAGGCTAGGGAGGTCTGTGAAATTCTTATCTCTAATTAACCAGCAAAAGGCTGGAAGTGGAGCTGTGGCTGGAGTGGTAGAGCTCTAGATTTGGACAAAAAAGCTAAGAGACAATGCCCAGACCCTGATTTCAAGCCCCAAGACTGACACAGATAAAAGCTAGACTGGAGGCATAGCTCAAGTGGTACAACGCCAGCTGTTAGGTAGAAAAACCAAGCAAGAGTGCAAAGTCCTGAGTTCAAGCCCTAGAACCTGAACCACAAAAGATAAAAAGAAAAAAAAGATGAACACATCTCTTTCTTTTCTTCCTTCCTTCTTTCCTTCCTTCCTTCTTCCTTCTTCCTACCTTCCCTCCCTCCTCTCCTCTCTCCTTCTCTCCCTCTCTTTCGTTTTCTTTCTTTTCTTTTCTTTTCTTTTCTTTTCTTTTCTTTTCTTTTCTTTCTTTCTTCTTTCTTTCTTTCATTCTTTCCTTCCTTTCTTTCTTTCCTTTCTTTCTTCCTTCCTTTCTTTCTTTCTTTCTTTTTTTTTTTTGCCAGTCCTAGGGCTTGAACGCAGTGCCTGAGTGCTGTCTAGGGCTCCACCACTTGAGTCAAAGCACCACTTCTGGCTTTTTCTTAGTAGTTTAGTGGAGATAAAAGCCTCATGGACTTTCCTGCCTGGGCTGGATTTGAACTGCAATCCTTAGATCTCAGCCTCCTGAGTAGCTAGGATTTCAGGAGTGAGCCACTGGCACCTGGCTTTCTTTCTTTCCTTCCTTCCCTCCTCCTTTCCTTCTTTCCTTCCTTTCTGCTTTTTAAAATTAACAATTAAAATCATGTGTATTTGTAGCACATAACATGATGTTTTAAAATACATATATATAGCATAACATAGTAAAAATATATTATTTCACATATCTGTCATTTGCTTGTGAGAACACTTGATTTGTCAACTCTTAGTAATTGTCATGATCACAATATGTTGTTAGGACAACTATAGTCATTGAGTTGTATAATAGGTCTAGTGAACTTATCCTCTAACTTCACAGCATTTTCTTTTTTTTTTATTATTGTGAAAATACCGTACAGAGGGGTTACAATTACTTGGGCAAGGTAATGAGTACATTTCTTATCAAGCATGGTTGCCTCCTCCTTTGTTTCTCCTTCCCATCCCTTCCCATATTCCCCTCTCCCCCAAAAGTTGTAAAGTTCGTTTTTCGACATCATGTCTTGTACATCTCATTGTTGCAATGGGTCCACTTGTATTCCTATTTAAACAATTTGTTTTCTCCCTTCCCCTCCCCAAATTATACCAACATCAAATACAGTGAAAACAGGGGTTATACTGTGGGGGAGGGACATATAAAGCAACAAAGAAATCATCTTATAAATATGTTAGAAACAATAGCAAGAAAGAAAAAAAAATTTGAGTCCTTATCTTGGGGTTCATTTTGCTTAACACCAACTTATCTGACCTTTTCTGCTTGTCTCAGACATATACTAGTTATTGCAAATACGGGAAACCATAGAACCTATGTTTCTTTGGGCCTGGCTTACTTCACTTAATATAATTTTTCCAAGTCTTTCCATTTCCTAACAAATGGGGCCTTGTCATTCTTTCTGATGGAGGCATAGAATTCCATTGTGGATATATACCACATTTTCTTGATCCATTCATCTACTGAGGGGCCTATCAATATTCCAACCACATTCTTCAAGGAAATAGAAGAGGCAATCCAAAAATTTACAGGCATTTTCTGAGCTGAACTTCCTTCATGTCATAAAATCTGACCCCTCACTTGCTTTCATGTAAAGTTAGAAGAATGGGAGAAAAAAAGTTTTCAGTTTGGGATATGCCTCAGATTTTCCACAATATCTCTGGCTCTACAAAATTCTTAGGTAGCAACTGGAAACTAAACAAATAGATGAGATTAAAAAAAGAATAAAACCAAGGAAGGAGGAAAAAGAGAAGGAAAGAAAGAAAGAAAGAAGAAAGGAAGGAAGGAAAGAGAGGAAAGAGAAAGAGAGAAAGAAAGAAAGAGAGAGAAAGAGAGAGAAGGAAGGAAGGAAGGAAGGAAGGAAGGAAGGAAGGAAGGAAGGAAAGGTGGCAGAGAAAGTGGAGTTTGTCAGGATTTAGATCTTATGGCATCCTAGAAAACCTACACATTTAACAGGACACAGGGGTACAGAAGGGAGGACCTCCTGGACAGCAAATGGAGCCAAGATCTTCCTTTTCCTGTCACCAGGAATGAAGGTGTTTTGTGCTCTGCCTGTCACTGACAGTGGGGGTAATCTCAACAAGGGACCTGTCTGCCCCAAGCTTCTGTTTCCTCATTTGTAAGACAGGATTGAAAGCATCCTTCACAGGACTATAGTCAGGAGAAGACTGGGAATGAGTTGTAGATGCCTGGTACTTATCATCATTAGGGCTTTCTCAGTAAAATGCCACATGCCCAATCTGATTTTGCTTTCATGGTTTAAAAATTCAAAATATTCAATCTCTTGGATTCAGTCAGGCTTAGAGATTGGACTATCCTGATCCTGGTGCCAGGGAGTATAAATGTGTATGCAGGTGTGTGGGTACACACTCAGCGTGGGCTGCCAGGATGCCTGATGTCCAATCACAACTCTAGCTTCAAATGTCAATGTACCTAGCTTAAAAAGGTAATCAAACATTAAGATCTCCTGAGTGGAAAGAAGACAATGATGGACTCTGATGGGACCCTGTGTTTGCCGGGTCACCTTTCAAGACCTTTAAGAGATGCAATGGACTGGATATTTGTCCACTCCCCCCCCCCCCCGCCCCCCCCCCCCCCCACTGCCAAATCCATAGGTTGGAACTCTAATCTTGATGGGATGGTGTTTGTGGGTGAGGAATTTCAGAGGTAGTTAGGTCATGAAGGTGGGGCCCTCACCAAAGGGATTTAGTGCCTTCAGAAGAAGAAACCAGAAAGTGAGCTTTGTTTTTAAAAGATTTGAACTTGTCACCAGTTCGGATGTGGAAATGTTCAGTCTTTGAATGGGTTGCAAATGAAGGAGAAGGGGCCCTAGCTTGCAAAGCTGCAGAGCCAAGGCTGGTGATGCTGAGGATGCCCAGGCTGCATAATCCAGAGGTGATTCTCACCTTTAGTCCAGGAATCTCATCAGCAATAGGAAACAGAGCCGGGACAGAGTCAAAGAATGTCTGAGACATGGACAGAACATCAAGAATTTGTGATATATTTCACAAGAAGGCATTAGGCAAGTGGCACCTAGCAGTACAGGCAATTAAGTTCCGGCCTCAGGGCCAGAGTTCTAGAAAAGTGTCCTAACAACAGTCCTAGTAGGCAATTATTTAACAGGAAGCCTGGAGGGCAATAGATAGAATCAAAACTCCTCGCATCAAAGAAATGAATTTGGGTGTGTGTGTGCTCACACACACGCACACACACACGTGCATGTGCACACATATGCACACATGCACGCATCTACCATTCCTGGGCCTTGAACTTGGGGCTGGACATTGTCCCTAAGCTATTTTGCTCAAGGCTAGAGCTCTACCACTTGAGCTAAAGCTTCATTTTCAGGTTTTATTTGCTGGATTGGACATAAGTCTCATAGTTCTTTCTGCTGGGCTGGCTTCTAACCACAACCCTCAATCTCAGCCTCCTGACTAGCTAGGATTACAGGCATGAGTCACCAGAGTCCAGCTACCAAAGAGATAGATTGTTTTTAACTTTTGGAGATAATATCTTTCATATAGACTACCGTAGTGATAGGAGATAAGGAATAACTTTATTGGTAGATGCAGCAGAAAGAGAATATAAAAGATTCTCTTATTGTCACCTAAATGAGTTAAGCCAATACTGCCAAGGCAAGCTGAAATGCAAACACCCTGTATCTGCCAGCAGAGAGCCCGGAAACCTTCCTGGCTGAAGGTTATCAAAGATGCCACATCAGGGCTAGGAATGTGGCTCAGTGGTAAAGTGCTTGCCTTGCATGCATGGAGCCCTGGGTTCGATTCCTCAGTACCACATACACAGAAAAAACTGGAAGTGGTGCTGTGGCTCAAGTGGTAGTGTAGAGTTCTAGCCTTGAGCAAAAGAAGCTCAGGGACAGTGCCCAGGCCCTGAGTTCAAGCCACAGGACTGGTAAAAAAAAAAAAAAAAAAAACCAAACCAAAACAAAACAAAACAAAAATAACAACAAAAACACCACATCATTCTATAACCCTCGGACTTGTCCAGCTTTGATTCTGGCTTTTGTTTCCTGAGAAAATGTGGAGTTGACTAGATGGCAGCAATAAAGTAAGGCAGGAATTTGAGGATAGATGGAAACTTAGAAATTAGGAGATGTTGGGTACAGACAGCTCTTGCTTTTGAAGAGAACAAAGGATCCCAATCTTCCCTTGTTTTCCCTGATCTGTGAGCAGCTCATTTCTGAAAAGATTTCTTTTCCTTCTGGTTTATGTAGAACATGTTCAGAAAAAAATAGTTAAGATTTGAGATGGAGAAAGTTCCATACTGGGTAATTCCTATCTCATCCACAGATTTGGGATAATTAACCTGCCTTATCTATTGTCATTCTACTGCTCTGGTAGAAGGTTCTTCCCCCACCGGTCCCTTGATCACATCTGTGATGCCACTGGAAAACTATCACTGAAAGACACCTGATATTGAATTTGCCCCAGGATGCCCCTTACCCCCCAGTATACAGAGACTCCCTATAGCCCTGGATGGCCTTGAACTTGGGATTCTCCTGTCTCTGCTTCTTGAATGCTGAATTTACAGATCTGAAGTTTAGATCTTCCATGATTTTTTTTTTTTTTTGGTTGGTACTGGGACTTTAACTCAGGGCATCACATTCTCCCTTAGCTTTTTTGCTCAAAGAACTCTACCATTCAAGTCACATCTACACTTCTAGTGTTTTGCTAGTTAACTGAAGAGTCTCATGGATGTGTCTGCCCAGACTGGCTTTAATTCTCACATCTCAGCTTCCTGAGTAATTAGGACTATAGGTATAAGCCATCGTGCTGGCCTTCTATGTCTTTTCCTCTCTAAATTCACATCATCCGAATCCCCAGATAACTTCTCTTATCTCTAGCAGACAAGTAGGAGACACCTGTTTTCAGCTGTGGGAAATGGTGCCACAAGAGGCTTTCTTTTAGCTGAAGCACACACATAAAAATATCAGCGATAGCTACGGTGGGGCTAACTCTGCACTATACACTGTATCAAGAAGCCACAGGCACAAGAGACAGTAAGGGATTCTTGAAAACCATGAGGAATCTTCAGAGGTGAACTCAGTACCAAAGGCTTTCGCACACTGCTGCCCTATTCCACCACATCTTTTCTAAGACCTACCTTTTTCCTCAAGAAGGATTTATTGAGCTCCACTGAGTTTAACCCACCTTATTTAGCATAAGCTAGGATCATTTTTATTCTGGGCTATAAACAACATGAAGTGATCACTCATTCAGTCTCTCTTTCAAGAAACATGGAGCAGCTGTGGCTTTTCCCCTGGGTTCCCAAATTCCATTTCTGACATACCAGACTGGAAGGGATGGGGGAGGGGGGAGGGGGGGGGAAATGGGACAAGGTGATGGTAGAGGAATAGAGGATGATTTTTCACATGATAAAGGGTCCCCCAAATGTTCCTTTTCCTGCTTCTTGAGAGGATTAAAAAAAATTTACAGGTAAAACATTACATTATTTTCAGTTACATATTTAAGTGTACAAACGATTTAACATGTAACATTTTCAAATATTTCAAGATCTGTGCTAAAAATAGAAGGCTACATAAATTATACAAAATAAAAGACACAGACAGTAAGTAGCCTTATGGATTTGCATAGGATTTAAATGTTTTGTTTTACAGATCATTAACTCTTGCAGATGCAATGGCAGGGAAAAGCAAGGGGGAAAAAAGAGCAGAGATTTCAACAGTTAGAAGCCATGCCAACAACAGATCAGTAATGGTAATAACTTACTGATCACCTCGGTAGCCAGGCACTCAGAGCTCTTGGCCAACCTTTATTTTGATCTTCACTTCAGTTAGGCATGATGATAATCTAAATTCTCAGGTTAGGCTGGGGGGGGGGGGCGTGTATGTCAGTAGTAAGAGAGTGTCCCTTGTATATAAGAGACCCAGCTTCCTTCCTCCAGCATGCACACGTAAACAAATTAATACATTTGATGGCTCAATACTTGATGGGAAATAATATTCTCACAAATTGGATTTCCACAAAAGGCTTGAAGAGTTTGTGATAGAAGAGCAGGAAGATAGAAGAGACAGTTCTGAACATGGGTTGTGATTTGTATGTCTTGAAGAGTGTGTGCACATGTGCAGTGAGCATAAAAGAATATTCCCTCTATATGTCCAACAGGCAGATGTCAGTATGGCTGGCCTACAAATGTGCACAAGGGGAGGTAGTGCCTGGGGTAGCTAGGACAGGCAAGAATGTTCATGCATTTAATACACACTTACAATGATAAAGTACCTACTACGTTCCACACCTCCCTTTCTTGGTAAGTTTACAATCTAGTGTTATCCCAGGAGACCAGGAATAGTATGTAATTCAGGTCATGGGGAGGTGAATACTGAAACAGAAGCTGGGCACCAGTGACTCACCTTTGTATTCCTAGCTACACAGATGGCTGAGATACAAGGATCAGGGTGTGAAGCCAGCTTGGGGGGGGGGGGCAGCAGGAAAAGTCATGAGCCTCATCTCCAATTAGACACAAAATGCCAGAAGTGGAGCTGTGGCTCAAGTGGTAGAGTGTTAGCCTTGAGTAAAATGAGCTCAGGGACGGTGCTCTGGCCCTTAGTTCAAGCCCCAGTACCAGCACAAAAAGAAAAAAAACAACAACAACCAGAAGACCTAGACAGAAAGCCTAAGTCGTTGCTTTTTTCTTTTCTTTTTTGAGGGTGGGGGGATGTTCTGGGAACTTACAGTGGGGGTACTCACCGAGACTGAGCACACACACACACACACACACACACACACACACACACACACACACACACAGTGGGGGTACTCACCGAGACTGAGCACACACACACACACACACACACACACACACACACACACACACCCCTCACTGAACTATATGCTCCCAATCCTTGGGATTGGGAATGCAACCATTGTAAATTTCAGGACTGGGGTATGGGATGGGGCAGCTCACTGTTGTAGCCCAAGCTCCTTGGATATCGGGGTCTCTGGGAGGAGGGGAACCTCTTTCGTCAAATTCCCCTTCCAACTCCCCCCTGGCCGGCGGGCAGGGGGCTTGGCAGGCCGGTCCTGGTGGCCCCAGTGGGAGGGTCACGGCTGTGACACCGGCCGGTCTCATTGTTTCAGGTCTGGCTTCCTCCTTTGGCAGAGGCCGGGGAGGGCGCGCTGAGCGGGAAGGGGCCGGGACGCGGCAGGAGCCCTTGGGATGTCAATTGCTGCCGCTCCTTCCCCTCTCCGGGAGCCTGGGTTTCCCGGGGTGTGTGCGGATTCTCAATAAAAAGGGAAAAGCACGATCCAAGTTAATTTTCCAGCGCCGAGAGGAAATGCTGTTTCCTGCATCTTACAGCACTGGTGCCAACAAGACGGACACAGGAGTCCATTGTCCCCAAACAATGCGGCGATGGGGAGGGCGCCTGAGAAAACAGATCTGGGGCCGTCTTGAGCGTTTGATCCTGCCCTGTCCATGTGTGTGCGTGGGGTGGGGGTGGGGGGAGGCTGTAGGCGTGTGTGTGTGTGCATGGGCCCGCGTGTATCTGTGAGCCATGTGCTGTGTGTGTGTGTGTGTGTGTGTGTGTGTGTGTGTGTGTGTGTGTAAAGGTAATCGGGGTGGTTGAGGCACGGAATCTGGCAGACTCCCAAAAGTGGGAAGAGTAGGAAAAGCAAAGGAAAGAGCTGAGAACAGGATAAAAAAGGAAATAAAGATAGGATCCGGGAAAGGAAAGGAGGGGAGGGAGGGGAGGGGAAAGGAAGGGAGGGGAGAGAATAGGAGGGGAGGGGAGAGAAGAGGAGGGGAGGGGAGAGGAAGGGAGAGGAGGGGAGGGGACAGGAGAGAAGAGGAGAGGAGAGGAGAGGGGAAATGAAGGAAGGGAAGGAAGGGAAAAGAAGGGAGAAGAGAGAAGAGGAGAGAAGGGGAGGGGAGGGGAAAGGAGGGGAGGGGAAAGGAGGGGAGAGGAGAGGAGAGGAGAGGAGAGGAGAGGAGAGGAGAGGAGAGGAGAGGGAAAATGAAGGGAGGGAGGGAGGGAAGGGAAAGGAAGGGAAGGGGGAAAAAGGAGCAAATACAATTATTCCAAGGCTGGTGCCAGTCCCTGTACAATGTTGAGCCGCATTCAGAGCTGGCCTTGTGTTGGGCTGGGGTGAGCAGGCTTGGGGCATCCTTGTATGTGGGACCCTCCCCTCCCCATCCATTCCCTGCATCTCTGACCTGGAGCTGGTCTGCTCCGTGGACTTGATGCTTGCACGGCGGGGTAGTAGTGGCATTACTTGAAGCTGATTTTGCAAGGCAGGAGAGAGTGCCCGAGCAGGGCCTGGGCACACAGCTCTAGGCTGCAGAGGCCGCAGGTTCACCCCAGTGCCCAAGTTGTCACCTCTCCGACCTCCAAGCCCTCACGTAGTCCCTGAGTTTGGGACGTGAAGTGCTGGAGAGGAGGCTGCTCAGGCCAAAGCATGGGCTAGGCGATAAACAATCGCACAGGATACACAACACCCTGGGCTGTCACGGTTTCTCTCAGGAAAAGATAAATGACATCTAAGGAACTACAGCACAACCTCCCCAGAGGCCAAACAAAAACTCAGCGAGGAGAAGAAAGCAAACCACAGACCTGAGGAAGAGTTCAGGCCGCAGCCTTGTGCACGGGGGAGAAGCAAGGGGAGACATCTGTTATGGCTCTCCCCTGCAAACTTGAAATGACTGGCTATCCTTACACTTTGGATACAGTATTTCTCTCCACCTTGGTGGAGCAGGCTAAGGGAGAATGTTCCAGTATATAACGGTTTAGGAAAAGTTTGCTTTTGGAAATGTAGCTGATGTTGAAGGAATCCTCCACCCTTCCGGTGCATGGTGCCATCTTGTTCTGTGAATGTAAAGGTGATCTCTGCGTATGAAGCTTGAGAACTGCAAATGCTACAGCACCCAATGGAATATTCAGAGAGGATGCAATCTTTAGAGGGGTTACTTGGTTTGCAGTTGCTTTTCCCAGCTCCAGACTGAATGCCCAAAGCAGCTTTTACCTTCTGCCAGCCTGCCAGGCCAGGCCTCTAGGGGTACTTTGGCAAGCACTTTCTTTCTTTCTTTCTTTTTTCCTTCCTTCCTTCCTTCCTTCCTTCCTTCCTTCCTTCCTTCCTTCCTTCCTTTCTTTCTTTCTTCCTTTCTTCCTTTCTTCCTTTCTTTCTTTCTTTCTTTCTTTCTTTCTTTCTTTCTTTCTTTCGTTGGTCATGGGGCTTGAACTCAGCACCTAAGTGCTGTCCCTGAGCTTCTGTGCTCAAGGTTAGCACTCTACCACCTTGAGCCATAGCTCCACTGCCAACGTTTTGATGATTGATTGGAGATAAGAGTCTCACAGATTTTTCTGCCCTGGCTGGCTTCAAACTGGGATCCTCAGATCTCAGCCTCTAAAGTAGCTAGGATTACAGTGTTAGCCACTAGCACCCAGCTTGCCAAGCGCTTTCTGGGCCTCTCTTCCTGTGAAGAGAGGCTAGTTCTTGCACATGTGTTAATCTTTCTGCACAAGCTGGGCCACTCCAGGAGCTCACAGTCTATCTACTTTATACTACTCTGTCTTTCCAGCCATCTTTACATATCGGAGGACAGAGGTTCACAGTATAGGGGTGTACTGACAGCACGAGGCCACCAGTTCTAAATGTAACTCATATCAGGCAGATGTCCTCTAACTGTTCAGATCTCTGACTCCTAGCTCAGTAGCAACCTATAGATACGTAGCATACACAGATTTGTAGGAGTTCAGGTTTGGTCATGCCACCTATGTGGGGGAAGTGAAGGTATCTGGGCCAGATGTGGACCCAAGTAGGAGGGTTACAAGACAAAACTAATGGAAACCCAGGAGAAGATTCCAGTGGTGGCATCCACACTCCCATTTACCTACTTTGGACTAGGAGCTCTGCCAGGAAAGTAGTCCTATTTGATTTATCTTTGTATTCTCAGGGCCTCTCCAAGAGAAATGTAGTAGGTTCTCAGGGAATACCTATTTACTGCAGAACAAAGATGTTCTGCAGTTGTTCATCAGATGTGGCACAAAGTTGAGATAGTACACATAAAAGGGATCCAGCAACTCGAAACATTGGGCAAAGTTATAAAGATGTTTACAGTCCTTCTCTTGCTTCTCTCAAGGTTGAGTTTTGCACATACAGATTGAGGAAGTTATTATTAAGCAGCCAGACACACAGATTAATGCTGGCAGTAAGTCCCATGGGAGGCATCTGGGATGTGTCAAGAAGTATATGAGTCCAAGTACTGATGGTTCATGTCTGTAATCCTAGCTACTCAGGAGGCTGAGATCTGAGGATTAAGGTTCAAAGACAGTCCTGGCAGACAAATCCAAGAAGCTCTTACTTCAATTAACCAGCAAAAAGCTAGAAGTAAAACTATGGCTTTGAGCTGTAAAGCCAAACAAGAGCCCCAGGTCTGGGGTTCAAGCTCCAGTACTGGCAAACACACACACACACACACACACACACACACACACACACACACACACACACACGAGTATGTGGCCTTAACCTGCAATAAAAGTAGAGGCTACAGATTAGATGGCTCCAATGTTAACTAGACCTAGCTACTTCTGAGTCCAGTACCTGGCCCCCCTTTTAGGGAAAATTTAGATATAGCCATATCTACTGAGAGGAGAGTAGATGGGAAAGGAACTCAAGGCCACATTGAAGATGGATGGCCAAAGCAATGCTTAGTCTAGAAAAGAGGAAATATTTTAGGAAACATGCTCATGTTTATTGCTCATGTTTACTGCTCATGTTTATTGATGAGACTAGCTCAGTGATAAGGTGCTTGTCTAGCATGCAAAGCCCTTAGGTTCTATTCTCAGCATGAAAAAAGGAAAAAAGGGAAGGAAGGAAGGGATGCAAAGATGGGAAACTAGGAGAGGAAAGAAGTAGAAATCAACATTATGTAAGTTTCCATAGAATAAAAACTTCAGAGAAACTATTGTACACAGAGACATGTGTATGCACATGTGCACGCACACACACACACACACACACACACACACACAAAGAGGCTAGCAGCAGCAGCAGCAGTAGCAGTAGCAAAACATGTTGTAAATAGCTCCAAGTGGTCCTAAAATGGCAGGACCTGCCAGAGAAGCATGAAACGAGAGTGTCCACAGTTACATAATTACTGCTCCTATTTGCTGTAATATATAGACTCCTGATTGATTCAGTTACCTCAGGAGGAAATGAGGGCCTCAAAAGGGTCAATTACAGTGGATTCTGCATGAGGCCTTATCAGGAACAGTAATTTGGGACTCCAGAGTAGTGGGGGAGGGAGAGAGAACAGCTTTTGGGGGACCACAGTGGGCATGTCTAGTATTCTTTTACACCAGCCACGCTATGAGCATGGACAGCTGGACGTCAAAAGACATAGAGAGGATGACCACTCAGAGCTGTCTCCACTGGTGAATCTGCATAAAACCCAAAGCTATTTCCCCGGTTGACATTGTCACATCCCAGCCAGCACCTGTTATTCTTTGTTTTCTTGATAATGGCCATTCTAACTGAAGTGAGGTGGAATCTCAATGAGGTTTTGATTTGCATTTCATTTATGGCCAGCGATATTGAGCATTTCTTCATGTCTTTTGGCCATTCATATTTCCTCTTCAGAGAAGTCTCTTTAGTTCCTTGGTCCACTTATTAATGGGGTGGTTGTTTCTTTGGGGATTTGTTATGGGGGGGTAATTTTTTGAGTTCTAGGTATATTTTTGATACAACAGACTCTTGTCTGTTGTATAGCTAGTGAAGATCTTCTCCCAATCAATGGGCTTTCTATTTATCTTGCTGGCTAGATCCTTTGCCATGCAGGAGCTCTGCAGTTTAATGCGATCCCATTTATCCAGCCTTGCTTTGATTTGTTGTGTTTCTGGATCTTTATTTAGGAAGTTTCAATCTGTGCTGAGGAGCCCTAGAGTATCCCCTATCCCTTCCTATAATATTTGCAGGGTCTCTGCTTTTACTTCGAGGTCTTTGATCTGTTGGAGTTGATTCTGGTGCAGGGTGATATATAAGGATCTAAGTTCAATTTTCTACATGTGTCTAGCCAATTCTGTCAGCACCATTTGTTGAAGAGCTTGAAGGTTTTGATTCTCTTTCACTGGTTTCTCTGTTCCCACTGCATTGCTAAATCAGCTTCCTTGGCCAGGGGTCCATCCGTGCTTGGGAGGAACTCTCAGCAATGGCCTTGTTTATCTGGAGTGTATTATCCTCCCTCACTGTGTTTGTGTGTGTGCGCGTGTGTGCGCACGTGCGCGTGCGTGTGTGCGTGTGTGTGCATGCATGTTTGTGAGTGTGCAATCAGGGCATTAGGAAACCTTAAGCCTCTCTAAATATCACTTGTAAACAAATCCTTGCTTATGCCAAAGGAGGGTTAAGGAATCTGGTAGTGATTCAGCAAATGGCATTTATAGGATTAGATCTGGGGATATGGCATGTTGGGGTAGAAGACGGTCCCCTCTCAGAGCAACAGAGCAGGTTCAGGATGAAAGTGTCTTCCAGTTTTCGAAACTAGCCATTGCCCTTTTAAATTCACCCTAAAACAGATTGTTAGTTTTTAATCTCCCTTCATTTGAAATCATTACTACCACTAATTCCTAGAAGAGTGTAGCCGGCTTTAGTTTGCAAACACGAAAGTAAATTTTATTTATAGAGCAGATACTTCACTTCTATTTTTGTCAGATTACTATGTTCTTTACCTTTTTCTTTTTTTCCTTTTTTTTTTAGGAAGGGATATTGGAGTTTGAGGTGGTCCATGATTTACAGCAAATCTATAGTATTTATTGAATTTATTTAGTGCTTTAGTTTTTTATTTTTTCACACAGGGTTTCGAGCTTTTGTCTGGAGCTGACCTCTAGTCTCTATACTCCCAGCCACTGTTTTTCAAACAGTTAGGATTGCGGGTATAAGACATTGCACTCAGCTCTCCTTAAAGAAAAAAAAAAAAAGATGCTAGAGATCAAACCCCATACTTGGGCATGTAGAGAAACACTCTGCCATTCAGTTATAATTCCAGCCCTGGGTGGGTGGGGAGGTGGGGGGCTTTAATTCTGTATCTCAAGCTCTCACTTGGCATTTTCACTCACATCTGGCACTCTACCAGTTGAGCTATACCTTCACTTGTGGCTTTTTGCTGGTTAATTGGAGATAGAGTCTTACAGATTTATTTGTCCAAGCTGGTTTGGAATCATGGAGTGAAATTCTAGGTGATATAGCAATTCACAGTATACAGGTATTCTGATTTCTCCACATCCTTGCCAATGTTTGGTATTTTCTGTCTTGGTTTTTATAATAGTCTTTTTTAGTGTTGTTGTTGTTGTTGTACAATTCTATAACTCAGGTTATGAGTACAATGCTACTAGTAGTAGCCTTCTTAATGGGTGTGAGGTGGTATCCCATTATGGTTTTGATTTGCATTTTCCTAATAATAAGTGAGGTTAAGCATTTTTGTGTATGTGCTGGTACTAGGGCTTAAACTCAGAGCCTTTAGTTTTTTTTTCTTTCATTCTGATGATTTACCACTTGAGCAATAGCTGCACTTCTAGATTTTTGCAATAAGAGTCTCACAGACTTTCTTGCCCAGGCTGGCTTCAAACTACAATCCTCAGATTTCAGCCTCCTGAGTAGCTTGGATTACAGGTTTAATCCACCAGTACCTGACTGAGGTTGAGCATTTCTATATATGTTGGCCATTTGTATTTTTTCATTGGATAGATGATTATTTAAATCCTTTGCCTATTTTTAATTGTTAGTTTCATTGTTGTTGAGTTACAGGAGTTCTCATATGTTGTGGATGTTAACCCTTATCCAGTATATAATATTCATATATTTTTTCCATTCTATAGAGTTTTAGACTCGTATTCCAGAGGAAATCTGCTAGGCAAAAATACTCTGTGGTACAGGAGCTTGCAGTCCAACCGGCTCCAGGGCTGAGTTTGTTATGCAGGGCTTGGATCTCAGTGTTTTGTTGCACGTACAACAGAAGGGGCTTTGTTAACATGTTTATGTAGCAATCTTAGTAAGAATTTGTGCATGCCTAGTGTCTTGGAAAGTGGAGTCTAGTGACAAGCCAAGGGACTATACCTTCCTGTCAGTCTGTCTGTCTGTGTAACTGGTGTCTATACTGAGGCCTGAACTTAGGATCTTGCGCTATCACTTGGCTTTTGTGCTCAAGGCTGGTGCTCCATCACACCTCTACTTCTAGCTTTTTTTTTGGGGGGGGGGGTCCAGTTGTGGGGCCTGAACTCTGGGTCTGGGCGCTGTCCCTCAGCTCTTCAGCTCAAGGCTAGCACTCTACCACTTGAGCCACAGCGCCACTTCCGGCTTTTTTTCTTTTTGTTTATGTGGTGCTGAGGAATTGAACCCAGGGCCTCAGGCATGCAAGGCAAGTGCTCTACCCCTGAGCCACCTTCCCAGCCCTACTTCTAGCTTTTTGGTGGTTAATTAGAGATAAGAGTCTCATGGATTTTTCTGCCCAGGTTGGCTTCAAACCTTTTTTCCCAGATCTCCATAACCCCAATACCTAAGATTACAGGCTTGAGCCACCAGTGCTTGGCTTGCATCTTCTTCTTCTTCTTTTTTTTTTTTGTTGGTCGTGGAGCCTGAACTCTGGTCCTGGGCGCTGTCCCTCAGCTCTTCAGCTCAAGGCTAGCGCTCTACCACTTGAGCCACAGCACCACTTCTGGCCTTTTCTGCTTATGTGGTGCTGAGGAATTGAACCCAGGGCCTCATGCATGCAAGGCAAGTGCTCCACCACTGAGCCACCTTCCCAGCCCTTGCATCTTCTTGTTTAGATCCAATTTTTTTCTATTTCTATCACTTAGGGCCATGTGTCCCCCATGTGCCTTTCTGGGTATTTCCTGTTAGTCCCCTTTGGGATGTGTTACTCTTCTGTTCTCTTAAGGTGAAGGACCCCATAGGTCCTTCCTCAGCTCTTTTCTTTCTCACTAATTACTTTCTCCAGATAACTATACTTGTGCCCTTGGCTTTGAGCACATCCTGGCCTAGGCCATATCTTCCAGGCAGGAAAGCCCAAAACACTTCAATTGCAACTTGTCCAAAACTTACTTGGTTCTTTCTCCCTCCAAACTTTCCCTCCTTGTCCCTTGTCCTGCCTTTGCATTTGTCAAAGCTAGAAACCTGCCAGCTTCTACCTTAACTATTCCATTCATCTAGTCATTCAATTCTATTCTTGGTTTTACTAAACTGCTGAGTCACTGGTTTACAGTAAGTTAGATTCAGAGCAGCTTGAGCCTTCACACTCCATGCATGTTCTCATACACACATGCACATACACACACCCGTGTGCTCCCTTCCTGGGTCAGCCAAGGTGCCCACAGCACCCTGGAATGGTAGCAAAGCCTAGATCTCTGGTTTATGGAAGAGCCTATTCTGTGAGTGAATGAAACAGGGCTTAGTTGAAGCCACATGCAAGGATCTGATTGTGTTATCTTCATAGTCACAATTTAAACCCCAATCCTAATGGGATGGCATTTGGAAGGGATCTTTGGGAGGTAAAGTAGGTCCTAAGGCTGAAGCCCTCTTGAGTGGAATTAATGTTCTTACAAGAGGCCAGATACTGGGTGCTGGTGGCTTACTCCTGAAGTTCTAGATACTCAGGAGGCTGAGAGGTGGAAGTCATAGTTTGAAGGCCAGCCTACGCCAGGAAAGACCATGAGACTCTTAATCTGCAAATAACCACCAAAAAGCCAGAAGTGGAGCTGTAGTTCAAATGGCAGAGTGTCAACCTTGAGCAGAGAAAACAAAGCAAGAGTAAGATGCCCTGATTTCAAGCCCCAGTACCAACACATACACACACACACACACACACACGAAGAGGCCATAGAGCTAGCTGGCTCTCTCTTTACCATCTAAGGAACCAGGAGGAGGTGGTGGTTTGCAAGGCAGAAAGGGGGCAATCACAAGAACCTCACCATGCAGATAAACTAATCTTGAACTTCCAGCCTCCTAAGCTAGGAGAAATTCTAAAAAGACTAAGACAGCACATTTTTCCTTCTCTGCTTCCATTGTCTTTCTGCTTCTTTCCCTTCCCTTCCCTTCCCATCCTTCCTTTCACACAGTACCATTGTAAAATAAAAAATCTCCATTTTCACTCTACTTTTAGAATCCTGGCTAAGACACAGGCCACCCCAACATTCATCCATGGCCAGATGTCAGAATATGGAAGAAACTACCAAACCCTGCCCAGATCCTGGACCAACCCCTAAGCCTTTCCGCTAGCCATGGGCCTGTGACTCATATCTATAATCCTAGCTACTCAGGAGGCTGAGGCCTGAGGATTGTGCTTCAAAGCCAGTGAGAGCAGGAAAGTCGGTGAGATTCTCATCTTCAATTAATCACCCAAAAGCTAGAAGTGGCGTTGTTGCTCAAGTGGTAGAGTCTCAGCCTTGAGCAAAAAAGTTAACTGATAACATCCAAGCCCTAAGTTAAAGGTGCTCAAAATGCCCACATGCTCACGCACACACACAAGAGCCTTTCTGTTCATTACTACTATTCCCCAAGTACTCGGCCAAGCACTGATGGACCTCAGGCTAAGGAAGCTTATTTAACAATGCAATGGGAACAGAGAAACCAGTGAAAGAGAATCAAAACCTTCAAGCAAATGTCAAGTGGGGAAATAGATTTTGGTTTTCTGCAGATTCACCAATGGAGACCACTCTGATTGATCTCTCTCTATGTGTTCACCAATCCTTTGCCTCTTGACTTCCAGCTGCCCCTAGTTGCCATGGTGACTCCCACAAGGTATAAGTTAGAGTCGAGCAATTCTCTAAGACTTTCCACCATCTACAGGGTGAAGGTCCATCATGTAACCTAGTCCTTTATGATCTACCCCTTGCCTACTATGCCCTCTAAACCACTCTCCCATCATTCTTCAGGCTCTTAAACACATGGCTTGAAGTTCCCCAAACATGCCAGCTTCTGACCATGCATCTCCCTCTGCCTCTCTCCATTGCCTTCTCCCTCCATTGACACCTGGCAATCTCCAACTTTCAAGTCTGGTGCTCACAGACATGAATTGATTTAGGGGGTCCGTTTTCTTGGTTCTCTGTTTGGTCTATCATGAAAGCAGTTACCATCCAGATGGTGATGTTTAGTCTCACTGTCTTCGCTATA
The DNA here is from genome assembly GCF_019054845.1 of Dipodomys spectabilis. Taxonomy (NCBI): domain Eukaryota; kingdom Metazoa; phylum Chordata; class Mammalia; order Rodentia; family Heteromyidae; genus Dipodomys; species Dipodomys spectabilis. Next base: position 31,827,731 of record NW_024870772.1, read on the forward strand.
ATCAAAGTTCTTTAAGCTCAGTTTCTTTTGATTTTATATCCCTATATCAACAAGAAAGTGGGGGTGTTGAGGATCTAGCCTAATGATAGAGTATTGTCTAACATGGTGAGGTACTGGGGTACATTTGATTCCATTTATACTTCAGAAAGTAGATTCTGGGACTAGGTTGCCTAACCTCCCTGCTCTTGGTACCCTGGGACCTTGGCAAAGTACTTATGTTGTTGTGCTTCTGTTCCGTTCTGTGTAATAGGAGGATAAGGATATTAGCTTCTTCTCAAGTTATTTTGAGGATCCAGGTTAAATGCAATGCTTAGTCAGGTAGGTAAAGCTAGGGCCTGGCTCCTAGTAAGCACTCAGTACATGTTCATATTTTCATCCTTACTGCTAATCCCCAACTTCAAGGAATTAATAAATACAGAGGAGGCTGCTTGGCCAGCCAGACATTGCATTGAAGATTCATATTTACTTACTTTAAAGAGAGATGCCTACCTAATCTGCCCATCATAACTTGACCAGACCTCCTGTCTGCTAGGCTATTCTGGGAAGGTGGTAGTTGAGATAAGTCCTGGAAAAATGGGAGGAAGGCAAATGAAAGGGGAAAAGTTTCCCTGGATAGAGAGAAGAACTTGTACAAAGGCCCTGAAGCAAAATCTAAGGTCAAACAAAACCCCCACTTCCCTCGCCATGCACCAGGCTGTCAGAGCATGGGAGATCAAGAGACCAGAGAACTTGGTGTTTGAGGAGCTAGGGCAAAGGAAGATACATTGAGGAATAAGAAAACCAAACCATGCAGAACTTTGAAAGGCAGACACATGGATTTTATCTGAGAAGTAATGGGAAAGTTTTAAGCAGTGTTATTAAAACCATTTGTAATCTGTTTTTAAAAATTGGCTCTGGAGACAGTAGACAATAAGCTCAAAGTTCAAAGAGGAAAGCACTAGCAATGTCAAATATTTTTAAAAAAGATTTCTCCATGTATCCCCAAAACTATTAAACACATTTTAATGTCAGGATCCTGTGCTTCTCACCTGTAATCCTAGCTCTTCAGGAGACTGAGATATGAGGATCATGGTTCAAAGCCAGCTGGGGCAGTAAAGTCCCTGAGAGTCTTATTGCCAATTAACCACCAAAACCCTAGAAGGGGAGAGGTGGTTCAAGTGGTAGAGCAAGCACTAGCCTTGAGAGAGAGAGAGAAAAAAACACAAAAAAACCTCCCAAAACTCAGGGACAGTGCCCAGCCCCTGAGTTCAAGTGCCAGGATAGGTGCGCGCACGTGCTTGCACTCACTCACACACACACACACACACACACACACACACACACACACACACACACACACACACACACGGCAATTTAATTTCTAGGAACATAAAGGAAGGACGAAGTAGGTGGGGGTCAGCTGACTTGGTTTTTAAAGTGAATTTATAAAAGCATGTAGGTGGGGTGTATGAAAGCTTTGTAAGATTTTCTTCTTAGGCTATAGACTAAGGGTTGACTTTTAGGGGTAGTATTGAGAATTGAACACAGGCCTTACACTTGCTAGGCAAGTGCCCTACCACTTGAGCTAGGTTTCAAATCCTTTTTTGTTTTTATGTTTGCTTGTTTTTGAGATATGGTCTTGCTAATTCTGTCTGGGTTGGCCTCAAATTCTTGGTCTTTCTGCCTCCCTGTAACTGGAATTACAGGTATGTGTCACTACGTCTGGCTTACTGTTTTTATATGATAACTCCAGACAAATTTCTATGCAAGAATTTTCCTTGACGGCAGGGTGCCAAAGACTTTCAATGATCACTTGTAAAATTTATATAAACTCGTTCGTGTCCACATAATTAAAAAATTAATTAGTGGAGGGGAGCCAGTGGCTCACACCTGTAATCCTAGCTACTCAGAAGGCTGAAACCTAAGGATCTTGGTTTGAAGCCAGCCTGGGCAGAAAAGTCTGTGATACTCCTTTCTCCAATTAGTTACAGAAAAAGCTGGAAGTAGTGCTGTAGCTCATGCGGTAGGGTGCGAGCCTTGAGCAAAAGGAACTTAGGGTCAGCACCAAGGTCCAGGCCCCAGAAAAAAAAAAAGAATTAAAAAAGGTTAATTCTGTATCATTAAAAAACTAACGATTAAAAAAGGTTAATTCTGTATCATTAAAAAACTAACGATAGATTTACAACTTATTAACCCATAATAATTTGAAAATATTGAAAGTTGCAAATGCTCTACTAAACATTAAGCATAGTCTAACCTATTATTATTATTATTATTATCATTATTAGTGCTCCTGGGGGTTGAACTCAGGGCCTTCTACTTCCTAGGCAGGCACTCTACCATTGAGCGACACCTCAGGGCCAGTTTCTGTTCTCTTACTTGTGTTTCCCTGTGTCACTGGAGATGACAGGCACACATTATTGTACACAGCCATGTGAATCCTTCATAGGTGAGATCTCAGGTGTATGCTACTCTGGTTGGCCTTTGGTGGAGATAAAGTCTCACAAACTTTATGCCCAGGCTGGCCTGGAACCAAAATACCTCAATCTCTGCCTCCCAGTAGCTCATTACTATGCCTGACCAGCCTAATTTACTTATATGAAATAAAGTGCTGAATATTTGATGTTATTCATTGGGTACTGTTCTGAAAGTAAAAAAAACAACAACTACATTATAGTAAAGTAAAAATCTTAAGCCAAGGACATCTGTACATCTTTGCAATTGGCAATTCTAGAGTGAAATATTTTGCTATGAACTTACAAGTTGCTAAGTGCCACTTTGATTTTCAGAATTTTGTTTTGTCTTGTGGTGTATGTGTGTACGTGCATGCTTGCTCACATTCCCTTGCCTGTATTAGGGCTTGAACTAAGGAACTGGGTCTTGTATTTTTGCCCAAGGCCAGCGTCCAACTGCAATTCTACCAATGGCGTCTCAAGCTGTGGGAATGGCAGGTGTAGTTTACCACACCCAGCTGAGTGGTTAAGATGGGATCTCATTCATTTTTTGCCTATGCTGACCTTGAACTATAACTCTCCTGATCTCTTCGTCCAGAGTAGCCATGATTTACAAGTGTGAGTCACTGTGACAAGTCCCTGGCATTTGCCTCATTTGAACATGGTTTAAACAGTTGGCTGCTTGGGATTGGCTGAAAGTTGGGGTGCTGTGATTGGCTGAAGCTCAGTTATTTGTCACAAAGGTAAATCCCTAAAGTAGGATTTGTGTTTTATTAGGCTACATTTAGGTGACATTTAGTTTGACTGAAGAAGTATGTGAGGGGCATGGTGGGGACGCAGGTGTTTTGCCAGCCTGTGCACACAGTTCTTAGAAGGAGGAAGAGGTGGACTCTTGCAAAAGGCAATAGTTTAAGCTACAGGGAGAGAAGAGGAGACAGGGTCTGCAAAGTTAAAATAGTCGTTCAGGACTCCACAGTGTTTGTTTGGCTCCCCAGTCCAGTGTGTGTGTGTGTGTGTGTGTGTGTGTGTGTGTGTGTGTGAGAGAGAGAGAGAGAGAGAGAGAGAGAGCGAGAGAGAGAGAGAAAGAGAGGAGAGATAGACAGAGAGACAGAGAGAGACAGAAAGGCAAAGAGATACAGAAACAGAGACAAAGAGACAAAAACAGAGACAGGCAAAAAGACAGAGACATATATAAATATGTATATATATATATATATATATATATATATATATATATATATATATGTAGAGATAGAGACAGAGATAAAGAGAAAGACAGAGACAGAGACAGACAGACACACAATGAGGCTAGCTGCTGGGCTGCTATGGAATATACTCATCAAGGTTCTCCTAAAGGAAGGAGGTGGTGATGGTGGTGGTGGAGGCCCCATGCCAGGGAGGGGGGAGGGGAGCAGAGGAAGGGAAGCCTGAAAGGAGGGAGGACTAGACTCATTGGAGATGACCCAGCAATATGGAGGTATGATCCTGGGTGCCCCAAGAGGCCTGTATTTGCTGGCAGTGTTTGTAGTAGGAATGGGTTGGAGTCAAATAACTTTGTGTGGATTCAACACATTCCACACAAACATGCCTCCAACATTATCAACAAGATGTCAGACTTGAGATCCCAGGAGACATTACCTGATTTAACCTCTAGGCAGATTGAAAGTTTTCCAAGTGTCCTTTGGCATTCTTTGGTCACTGAACCCTTAATTCCTTCCATTGGGATCAACGGAGTTCTAGGTCAAACTTCTGGCAGCCAATTTAGACTTCTTGGCCTATGATGCTCCTACTGTAGATACTTTGTTTCTCTTTGTCTCTCCTATTTCTTTTTATCTTTTTTGTCCCCCGGCCCTTTTTTTTTTGTTGCTGGTCCTTGGGCTTGAATTCTAGGCCTGGGCACTGTCCCTGGGCTTCTTTTGCTCAAAGCTAGAGCCCTACCCTTAAACACAGCACCACTTCTGGCTTCTTCTGTGATTAATTAGAGATAAGAGTCTCATGGATTTTCTTGCCCAGGCTGGCTTCGAACCACTATCCTCAGATCTCACCTTCCTGAGTAGCTAGGATTACAGGCCTGATCCACCAGCACCAAGCTTCTCCTTTGTTTCTTCTCTTAGCTGTTCACTTACAATTTGGAAAACAGCTTTTAAAAATGAGTTCTGTTTCCCTTGTAGTTGTCAGGGTATCATATTACTTCCTAGGGTATTTGCTTTAGCCTGCCTGCCTGCCTGCCTGCCTGCCTTCTTCCTTCCTTCCTTCCTTCCTTCCTTCTCTCCTTCCTTTCTTTCTTCCTTCCTTGCCTCTCTTCTCTTCCCTCTCTTTCCTTCCTCCTTCTTCCTTTTTTTGAGACCAGAACTCACACTTGGTATCTGATGCTTGCTTTCACTCATTGGCTGGTGTTATACAACCTGAGCCATGCTTCCAATCCCCTTCCTTTTTTCTTTCTCTTTCATTTCTCCTTCTGTGGAAATCAAATCCAGAACTCCTCATATTCTAGGTAAGCACTTTATCACTGAGCTAGACCCAAAGCTTATTTTCTATATTCAAACTTTCTAGTTATTCCACCTCTCTTCTTAAAACAAGAGAACACACACATACATATATCCACACATACAATGCATACATGTTACAACTGCATGACATAAACCAACCTCATCTCCTTGACACACGTGGGATAGTAATAATAGTAGTAGTAATAGCTCTAGCAGTGTTCTTACCTCCTTCTACAAGTCCTGTAAATAAACAAGTGCTCAGGGAATCCATGAACCACAACTATTTTTCTGCAGAAGTTAGAAGATTCTTAGTTGTCAACCAGACACGACACTGTGGTTAGTTTTGTTGCATGAACATGGAGGAGATAGCCACCAAGTCATTTTCAGAGGAAAAACATCACAATTATGCCAAAGACACAGGATTCCAACTGCTCCATTTTATAACTTGGAATTTTCTAATTTTAGAACTCTGCCTCTGGAAACTTGAGGAATGCTCTATTGGGTCTCTTTTTTTCCAGGGTGGTGGCCTTCAGTGTAGTAATAGCTGAGAGTTCACCAAGGGCCCAGAGCTTCTGATCAAATGCATGAGTCAGAGTTAGCTTAAAATAGGTGGCATGAATATTAACTTCTACTTCTGCCTTCACCAAACAACACGTATCCTCTGATAAAATTCTCCCAGTGCTTTAGAATCATCAACAACAAAACCAGAAAGTAGGCAATGTGCTAAGTGAAATATACTGGGCAAAGACAAATATTGCATGACATCATGTGAAATGGAATGAAGTAGCATGGTGGTTGTAAGAGGATAGGGTTGACTTTGGAAAGCAGTATGGAGGTTCCTCAAAAGACTCCACATAGAGCTCCCCTAAGACTCAGCAATCCCACTTTTGGGCATTTACCCAAGCGATCACAAACAAAGCCACACTAAAGCTACCAGCACAACTATGTTTATCACAGCATTATTTACCATAGCTAAGATATGGAACCAACCCAGATGCCCCTCAGTAGATGAATGGACCAAGAAAATGTGATATATATATGTACAATGGAATTCTATGCCTCCATCAGAAAGAATGACATTGCCCCATTTGTTAGGAAATGGAAAGGCTTAGAAAAAATTATATTAGGTGAAGTAAGCCAGGCCTAAAGAAACAGGTCTTATGGTTTCCTTTCTTTGCAATAACTAGTATATGTCTAGGACAAGCATCAAAGGTCAAAAGCTATGACCATATAAGATAATGTTGGGGGGAGATGGGAAGGGATAGGAAGGGGAAACAAAGGAGGAAGCAACAATGCTTGATAAGAAATGTACTCATTATCTTGCCCATGTAATTGTGACCCTTCTGTATGGTTTTTTCACAATAAAAAAAATAAAAAAATAAAATGATAAAAAAGATAATGATAAGCGAAATGAAAGGGACACAAGTAGTATTTTCTTTCTTGCTATTGTTATTTTTTTTAACATATTTATAATGTACTATGTGATTTTTTTTTGTTTCTTTTTTATGTTCTTCCCCCAAGGAATAACCCCTGTTTTCACTATTTGATTCCAATGCCCTGCATCTTGTATATACATTTTTGTAATTTGGGGAGGGGAAAGGAAATAACAAAATGCTGAAATAGGATATAGGTCGAGCCATTGTAACAATAAGAGGTACAAGACGCTGTGTTGAAAATGAACTTTATAACTTGGGGGGGAGCACGGGTGGAGTTGGGCAGGTGGAGAGGGAAGGGATGGTGGGGGATAACAAAGGAGGAGGTAACAGTGCTCAATATGAAAGGTACTCATTACTACAATAAAAAATCATATAAAAAAAGAGGATGGGGTTGGGGAGACAGTAGTCAAAGGCACAAAGTTTCAGTGAAGAAGCCCTGTACATCTGCTCTACAACATGGTGACCATATTAATACTAATGCATTGTCAACTTGGAAAATGCTACCAGTTTAGATCTTGAATGTTCTTCCAACAATAAAACAATAAATATATGAGGCCACAGAGATGTTAGTTAGGTAGACTCAATCATTTCACAATATGTATATATATCAAAACATCATGTCATATGCTATAAAAAACAGTTTATTTTTATCTTTGCTTATTATATTTTTGTCAGTCATGGTGCTTGGACTCAGGGTCTCTTGACATTTCATCTCAAGGCAAGCACTCTACCACTTGAGCCACAGCACCACTTCTGGTTTTCTGGTGGTTAATTGGAGATAAGAGTCTCATGGACTTTCCTGCCCAGGCTGGTTTGAATCGCAATCCTCAGATCTCAGATTCCTGAGTAGTTAGGATTACAAATGTGAGCCACTGCTGCCCAGCACAATTTTATTTTTCTATCAAAAATAGCCAAGCATGGAGACCTATACTTGAAGTCCCAGCACTCAGGAGGCTGAGGCAGAAGGATGTTGAGTTCAGGGTCAGATGTTTCAAAATCAGTGAGTGAATCATTCATGTAAAAAAACAAAATAATGCTGAAACAAAACAAACTAACCAATCAAACAGTAAAATGAAGCGAAACAAAACAAAACCTGGTCCAAAGCATTCCATATAATATATGATAACAATTGGAGCACAATAATTTTATTTCATTAACTATTCATTGTGTTAATACTGGGGCTTGAACTGGAATTGAGCTCTTACTTGGCTTTTCCCCCTCAACATGGTGCTCTACCACTTGAGCACACCTGCACTTCTAGCTCTCGGTTAGTTAATTGGAGATAACAATCTTATGGACTTTTGTACCCAGGTTGATTACAAACTATGATCCTCAGATCTTAGCTTCATGAATAGCTAGGATCACAGGCTTGCGCCACAAGCACCAAGCTATGGAGCACAATAATTTAAAATGGCTTATGTCTATATGCATGGCTACTAGCCAACCCTACACACTGTATTGAGACACTGTAAGAGGGTCAGAATGATGGCAGAGGGCATGACCTGCCATGAGTGTGTGCTAGCTCAGGTGTCTCTGCTTCATCATATAAAGTCACAAAACCATCTTGGGGACCAGACTCATGGCCTCATCTAAATTTAAACCATCCCTAATGGGTCCGCCTCCAACTACCATCAGCATAGGAATTTAGAAATTCATTTTCAGCACATAAACTTCTGAAGGGACAGTTACACCATGATACCAAATAAGCAGTTTGGGTTGTGGAGTTAATATGGGATACAAAGAAAGTAAAAAAAAAAAAAAAGTTTTGGTTGGTGCTGGTGGCTCATGCCTGTAATCCTAACTACTGAGGAGACTGAGCTGTGGTTCAAAGTCAGCCGGGAAAGGAAAGTCTGTAAGACTCCTGTCTCCAATTAACTACTAAAAAGTCAGAAGTAAAGCTGTGGTTCAAGTGGTTGATTATTAGCCTTGAGCAAAATAAGCTCAGGGACAGGATCCAGGCCCTGAATTCAAGCCTCAGGGCAGGCACCAAAACACAAACAAAAAAATCAACTACAACAAAAAATTAGTGTCAGTGTCCAGGCCCTGAGTTAGCCTTAGGACCAGCATGCGTGTACGTGCACATCGAGCGTGCGTGCACACACCCACACCCACACCCACCCACTCACACATTAGTTTTGTCCAGATGTGTGTGGACACCAGGCAAAGAAATATGGTCTATACGTGGATGGGAGCCTCTGAAAGCTGAAATGGGAAGAGAGAAATTGATATAAAGCCATCAGCATAGACATTCAAAAGTCCTACGTTCAGGATCTTTTACTGTCATTCTTTCATAATTATTATCACTATCTTTTACAAATGTTTCTTATATACCTTCCACATGCCAGGAACCCTTCTCAAGTTTGGGGATATACAAGCAATTAAGACAATACACAGTAGGCCAGGCACTGGTGGATCACACCTGTAGTCTTAGCTACCTAAGACCTGAGGATTGTGGTTCAAAGCCAGCCTAGGCAGGAAAGTCTGTAAGACTCTTATCTCCAATTAACCACTGCAGAAATTCAGAAGTGGTTCAAGGGGTAGAGCTCCAGCCTTGAGCGGAAAAGATCCTGAGTTCAAGCTCCACTATTGGCACGGGGGAAGGAAGGGCGGAGGGGGGAGGAGAGGAGATGGAGGGAGGGAGATAATGTAATGAGATGTATTTTCTCACTGGAGAAGTCATATAATAAAAAAAACTCAGGAAAAATCAGGTGTAATAAGTTCTATTTAGAAAATAAAACAAAATAGAATATTTTAATTTCCAAGAATAGACTAGAGTAAGTTATTTGGAACAGTTTCCCGCTAAAAATAGCTAAAACTTCAGAGTAAAATACATTTTTTTTTTTTTTGCATCCAGTATGGGGCCTGAACTCTGGGCCTGGGCACTGTTCCTCAGCTCTTCAGCTCAAGGCTAGCACTCTACCACTTGAGCCACAGCGCCACTTCTAGCTTTTTTCTTTTTGCTTATGTGGTGCTGAGGAATCGAACCCAGGGCCTCAGGCATGCAAGGCAAGCCCTCTACCACTTCCCAGCCCTAAAATACATTTCTAAAAACATCTTTGGGTCAGGATGTAGCTTAATGGTAGAGGCCTTGCTGAGCATGCACAAGGCTTTGGCTCCTTCAAACAGAAAACAAAACAAGAACACATATAAAATCATAAGGATTTTGCTAAGAAAAAAATCTCTAGGAAAGAGAAATGCAAAGAGATAAGTCCCAAAGCTATTTTTACCCTAAAGATGAATCCAAAGCAGGATAGCTTGAATTGATGTTTGGAGATATAAAGGGATGAGAGGAAAATCCTAACTCCTCTCCTCAAATTAGAGGGCTGACATCCTCATCACATCCAGTTGGAATTAAGGGGCTGCCACATGGTTGGAGGCATGGCTTAGGTAGAAGAGCACCAGCAATGAGCAAAAGCACCAGATACCAATTTCTAGTCCCAGTATCAGAAAAAAGTAAAGCTAGGGGAAGACTGCTTGCCTTGTCAGTGTTAGACTAACCAACACTTCCATGACTTGAGATCCTATCTCTGTTCAATCCCTGGAGGAGTTAGACCCTTGACAAATAACTTTTTTAGAAAGTCCTTTGAACCAGGCTAACCACTGAGCCTATCTGAAATGAACTACCAAAGTTTCAGTTATACAGTTTCTCATGTCCAGTCAGGATGCTTTGTGGACAAATGGAAGAAAATCAGTTAGAAAAGAAATGGTTCTTGGTATGAAGAGAAGAACTGGCACTCACTGCACCTTCTTTGACAGTATTGAAGCTTCTAGTAGATAAGGAAATAGAAACAGAGAAATACATTGAATATTGACATAGTATTATAGCCAACATGAGAAAATGACACCTGTGGGTGTGTGGCCCTGTGTCTTAAATGAACAACATTGGTGTTTAGTCACTTAGAATATAAATATGTCTGCTGGGTGCTGGTGGCTTGTGCCTATCATCCTAGCTACTCAGGAGACTGAGATCTGAGAATCAAGGTTTGAAGCTAGCAGAGTAGAAAGGTCTGTGAGACTTTTTTTTTGTCAATCATGTAGCTTGAACTCTGAGCCTGTTGCTGTCCCTCAGCTCTTCATCTCAGGGCAAGCACTCTATCACATGAGCCACAGCACCACAGCACCGTTTTCTGGTGGTTAACTGGAGATAAGAGTCTCATAGACTTGCCTGCCCAGGCTGGCTTTGAATCGTGACCCTCAGATCTCAGCCTCCTGAGTCGCTAGGATGACAAGCATGGGCCACCGGTGCCCAGCTTTGTGACTTTTATATCCAATTAACCACTGAAAAACCAGAAGTGAAACTGTGGCTCAGAGTGGTAGAGTACTAATCTTGAGCAAAAAGAACTCAGGGATAATACCCAGGCCCTGAGTTCAAACCCTTAAACCACCACCATCACCATCACCAACAACAAAACATGGCACCAGACTGACCCAGAGGTGGCTCATCCCTTCTCAGCATGATTGCCCGGCCATGTGCTAAAAGAGCATCATGAAAGGCAGCCAGTCAGGTCCGAGGGCTTTCTGTGTGATCCCAGGACAAACATCTCCACATGTTCATTAGCGAGCGACACATTTGGATCACCCCTCAGCACTGGAATGGAGAACCAAGAATCTTGACATATTTTCCCACTGCTTGGCCCCCAATTATTTCATAGAGGAAAAAGAAAGTCAGTATACATTTTCAACTTGTTGACAAGATCAGGGACGTTACCTATTAGCAGAAAGATATGTGAAGAGAGTGATGACCTCAAATGGTTGGGTATATAGAGGCCATACTTGATTGAGTAGGGGCACTAGAAAGGCTGAGGAACAGAAGATGTTTGACCTAGGTCTCAAGGGCTGAACATAAGTGACTAAGGTCCAGAAGAAGAAAGCTGCTAGAGGGAGGTCTTAACCTTCTTGTAGTTCATGAGAGGAGGAAGGTAAGAGGGAACAAGGTGAGGATGAGCTTGGGGCGATACTCTCCCTTGGAGCTCATGTAGTCTATGACCCAAACAGTATAAGCTTTGAACTTCCCTTCCACCCTGTACACCAGCCAGAAAATGGAGTCGCCTTCAGCCTCCTGTCCCTTTCCTATGGCTGAGGCTCCTAAGGATGAAGACCAAACTAACGTTTTCTCTGGATTGCCTACCCGGGGAGTCACCTCAGAGATTAGATTCACTGGCAGTCCCTGAAACTCTGCCATGCCATTTCCTGAATCACCTGTCCTTTGTAATCAGGTGTGGATGGGGATAGGAAACACAGTGGCCATCTTGACTTTGGAAAACACAGGCTGTCACCTTTCCTAGTACTTCTACCTCCGGGGGACCCCTCTTTACACCTCACTCAGTCATCATCCAAGTGGAGAGGAGAGCTCTGAAGACTCTAAAATAAGTTAGGCTAATAGGTGAGTGAGTAGTGATTTGGCAAGACCTAGGAGGAAAAGAAATTTTTATTTTAAGCTAAAGCTAATTGTTCCCGGATTCTTTTGCACTTCCTATTACCTAAGCAGTAAACATGCTCCAGGCAAGATATGACATGAGTTAATATCAGTGTTTTAACAAAGCAGCCTTGTCCATTGACAAGAAAGGTGAAACCAATGTTTGTCAAAGAGAAATGGGTGATCAACTCTCAAAACTCTTTTCTTTTCTTTTCTTTTCTTTTTTTTTTTGTTGGCTGTGGGGCCTGAACTCTGGGTATGGGCGCTGTCCCTCAGCTCTTCAGCTCAAGGTGAGCGCTCTACCACTTGAGCTTTTTCTGCTTATGTGGTGCTGAGGAATCAAACCCAAGGCCTCATGCATGCAAGGCAAGCACTCTACAAACTGAGCCACCTTCGCAGCCCCTCAAAACTCTTTCTGATTTCAAAGAATGGTACAGAAAATTCCAGAAATACACACACCCACAAAATTAACCTTTACTTCTAGGAGTACTTTGAGTTGAGCATTGTAAAAGGTCAGTTAATATAAACAATCTTCTGTGAGAGGCAAATTTGTAAATTCCCAGGAAAAAAATATTTGAGACTCTTAAATCTTTGGGAAATATACAGAAAAAGAAGAGAGGAAGAGTGAGCCAAATGCCACCCCCTTCTAAATGTTTTAAAACAAGTCCCAGGGAGAAGTTTCAAATTAAAGTGCTCAAAACATCTGGCTTTGATTTGCAGTATAATTAGAAATATATCTTAATATATAAGGAATTTTAAAAGCCAAGAGGAAGTACATTTCTGGGTGACCAAACATTTTGGATGATGTCATAGTAATGGCATGAAGAAAAATACCAAAGACTCTGGCAGTATTTGGAGAGACTTTCCCAGTGTTGTTTTAATGCTCCTAAAAAAAAAAATTGTGCAAATGAGACAAGAAGGAAAAAGACCAGATTTTTATCATACCTCACTAGGAAATGAGAGATTCTCTAAGCCCAAATGGAATAAAGAGGAAAGGTGGTTTGATAAGATACCGTTTCAACATGGTAATCAATTGTAAAACAGATGTTTCGCTACTTTTTTTCCTTCCATCTTTGTCCCATTCTCACTCCTGTTTGTTTGTCTCCTATTTTCCACTCTGGGAGTAATAGAGAAAGAGGAATATGTATTTGATTAAAGAATTTTAGAAAAGTAGACATGGCATCTATCTGGCTCCTTGGCAAGATATTGAAACCATAGGTCTGATACCCAGACCTGTGGCATTAGAATCAGTGGAGTCAGAGCAAAGCGTTGTTTTCCAAAGACTCAGGTGCTGGTGGCAACCAAGGGGGGTAATGGCTGTTCTAATTGTACAGCCGCCAATTAGAAAACTTCTGGACACCTTTTTGGTCAGCACCTCCTGTTCCCCAGCTTTGTATCTGCAGTCAGGGGAACATTCCAGAAAGTACTTGGGAGAGCAATATATATTTTGCTTGGTTGAGATTTGAAGAAAATTACTATTATCATGACCATTTCATGAAAGGAAGGGCATTTTAATATCAAATTAGACAAGATATAACTTCAGAGTCATAAAAATTTTATTACACCTGTATATAACATATATGATATATGAGTATCTGTATGTACATATTATAGATATGTACATATATAATCTATGTACATATAGATATATTTTCTCTTTTTCCAAAACAATGGTGAGTTTGACTATGACTCATGCTGGTAATCCTAACTACTCAGGAAGCTGAGATGTGAGGATTGTGCTTCAAAGCCAGCCTGGGCATAAAAGTCTTATCTCCAACTAACCTCCACTGGCAAAAAGCCAGTAGAGGTTTAGTTTGAGTGGTAGAACATCAGCATTGAGTGAAAAAGCCAAACAAGAACTGGAGGCCCTGAATTCAATCCCCACTACAGCATATAAACAAAACAATAACAAAAAAACCCAGTGGTAAAAATACATAACAAAAAATGTATCATTTTAATCATTTTTGTTCCTTCCTTCCTTCCTTCCTTCCTTCCTTCCTTCCTTCCTTCCTTCCTTCCTCCCTTTCTTTCTTTTTACAAAGAAACGCAATTTGGAGACTGTTTGGCTTTGGGGGACAACTTGGACCATAGCTCTCACATTCCTTTCAAGAAGCCTGTATTGAGCACTATTGGCGGAGCACTTGTCTAATTGCTTTAAGTATATTGAATTTCCATAACCCTAAAAAATTCATCATGCTTATCAGAGGCATTTTTCAGATAAAGGATCAAATGGCAGGGAAGTCAGGCTATCTGGTTCATGCCCCATGGTAGATGACAGAGCTTGACTTTGAACCCAGCCTGTCTGAATTCAGAAACACCCTCCACCCGCTATGTTTTTAGCTACATTACTGCACAAACATCTATCTGATCATGCTTGGTGTTGTTCAGCAAACATTTATTTATTTATTTATTTATTTATTTTGGTCCAGTTGTAGGGCCTGAACTCTGGGCCTTGGCGCTGTCCCTCAGCTCTTCAGCTCAAGCCTAGCACTCTACCACTTGAGCCACAGAGCCACTTCTGGCTTTTTTCTTTTTGCTTATGTGGTGCTAAGGAATCGAACCCAGGGCCTCATGCATGCAAGGCAAGTGCTCTACCACTAAGCCACCTTCCCAGCCCCATTGTTCAGCAAACATTTATTAAGCAGCTACACTGTGAGGAAACTCAGGGGTACAGAGATGGATGGGAGGAAACCCTTGGCCCTGCGTGCTGGCGTGGAGGACACATCTCCCACTTCTGATTTCTCACTGTGTCACTCCTCAGGAAGGAAGGAAAGATGGAAGCCATCTTGCTGCTCTCTGTCCCTGACATTACTCACTAGTGGGAAGCTTGTGAGAACCAATCAGATGAAGAGTGATACAGAAGAAGCATCCTTGAAGGCTAGGAGGGAGTTTCCTGGATCCTGTTCTTCCTGCCCTCCCTCCCCCTCCATGGTATGCATGGTGGGTGGTGGTGCAGGGCTAGGACCCTGAAGGAAGTCTGGTTAATTTCCTGCTATGAGACCTGCCCGGAAGCCCAGCACCTGTGACCTTATGTCACTAGTGACAACCTGGAGATAGTGAATTTGTGAAAAGTGGTCCGTGGGTAAATCCAGTTTATACTGGGAGATCTTCCCTAAGAACGGGACTCGGGGAAGTAGGCCACTCGTTCCCACAAAGGCTTCCAAATGCCGTGTAAGCACTCACCCAGGGAAGCCAGAAGCTTGGGTTCCCAGATTAGAGGAGCAAGGGAGACAGACCACTGACTTCTCCCTTAGAGAGAGGCCTATGAGTCATATCCTGTGGGACCACCAGGTATCTTAGGTTACAACAGACCATGAGGTGGGAATTGCTCCCAGGCAAGAGGAGGGTCAGAGGTGAAGACAGGTAAGCACACGGCATACTGCAATATCTGGGGGACCTGCATTTCGCTCAGAATGACCAGAGCAAGAATGTCTGCAGCACTGTGGGAAGTAGTGAAGGACGAGCAAAAGTGAGGCAGAGAAAGAAATATGAAAAGCATTGGAAGTCCTGCCTTGGCCTAGTGTATTTCATCCTGCAGGAAGTGGACAGCTGTTTAATCAGGTTCCAGTTGCTATGACAGAATACCCAAGAAATTCATAAGGAAACGAGGTTAGTTTTGACTCAGAGTTCTAGAGACTAGAAATCTAAGATCAAGGGCAAGTGGGTGCATGTAGGAAAGATGACATTCAAGGGGCAGCCTTGCTTCTGAACAGCCTGTTTCAGAAGCAACTAACCCAGTCTTTGGAGAACTGCACTGATTCCTCCCAATGATCCAGTCACCTCTTAAAACCTCACTGCTGCTCAGTGCCCTCATCAGCAATCAAATTTCAACATTGAACTTCTGAGAGGACAAACCATGCTTGGAACCATCAGAGGAGTTCGGAAGGATTTTGAACAAGAGGGGACCTGATCAGCTTTGCATGAAGTGGACCTCAATGGCATGGAAAAGTGGAGACTATAAGATCTCCCAGGAGGCTGGAGCAGTGACCAGCAAAAGAGAATGAGATATGAAATAGCTGCGAGGAGGTAGAGGAGAGAACAATGAAGAGTTGTCTGGGCATCATAATGAATGACAGGCTTTGGGGACAAGGGGAAAAGGAAAAGTCTGATATCTGGCTTAGTGACTGTTGTAACTTGTCTTCAGAAAGGCCTGAGTGTTAAACGTAAGATTCTCTAGCCTGCAGCGCTATTGGAAGGCAGTGGTGTGGCCCAGGAGGAGGCATGCCTCTGAAGGAGATGGTGGGGCTTGGACCCTTCTGGCACCCCTCTTTGCTTCTGAACTACCATTGGGTGAGCTGGCCCCCACCTTCCATGTGCTCCTGCCATGCTGTGCTGGGCTGCCACAGATCTAAAGGCAGAAGTGTCCAGCCCACACAACCTTCCTCCCTTAGAAGTTGATTTACTTAGGTGTTTTATCACAGTGACAGCAAGCTGACTGCCC
Source organism: Dipodomys spectabilis (assembly GCF_019054845.1). Taxonomy (NCBI): domain Eukaryota; kingdom Metazoa; phylum Chordata; class Mammalia; order Rodentia; family Heteromyidae; genus Dipodomys; species Dipodomys spectabilis. The sequence continues at coordinate 31,843,945 of NW_024870772.1, forward strand.
AGTGAATTACTGCTGTATGGGTCGATGTCAAGAACACAAGATTGGGGAGTGAATGACAATCTGAAGAGTTCATGACAATCCAAGGAGTTAATTTTGAGGAGGTCACAATGGGACTCTTGTCATGTTGTTAGCTTTCCCCATGGTCCACTGAGCTAGACACCAGTTCTACCAGTACACCATGAGGTTGACTGCTTTATGATTAAAATGAGATTAGAATGGTCTTTCTGTTTAATTGCTCTCGCTCTCTCTCTCTCTCTCTCTCTCTCTCTCTCTCTCTCTCTCTCTCTCTCTCTCTCTGTGTATGGCAGCATTAGGTCTTGAATTTAAGGCCTCATGCTCTCTTGCTCAGCTTTATTATGCTCCAGGCTGGCACTCTACCATTTGAGCCACACCTCCACTTCTGGATTTTTGCTGGCTTTGAATCAGGATCCTCAGATCTCAGCCTCCTGAGTAGTTAGGATTGCAGTATGAGTCACACATACCCAGCTTGCATCCATTTTAGTTTCCTATTCTTGTTCTGGGCACCTCGGCAGGGTACCCACAGTGCCTGTGAGGCACTCCTTTCCCTGAAAATCTCCAGATCCCTCCACCCTGCACATAGTCTTCTTCCCAGTCATTCCGGCCTCCTCCAAAGTAACCGGTTTCACAAGTTTTCCTGAGCATTCTTTTCCCTCCTCCACAGCCAATTTACAGCTTTCTTGATCAAATCATCTAGCCTGCAGGCAAGCATGATCTTCCCCTGGCTCTCTTGGAATCCCTCATCCCACTATCTCCCCATCAGCTTGCTCTCCTCGGGGGTTTATCTGCACCCTGTAGATCTATTTGGGGTCATCTCTGCCAGGGCTGGCAGGTTTAGATTAAATATCACAGGTCTGGCCCCTGCCAAAAGGCACGCACACTCTGGCCTCTGGACAGGAATTGCAGGGGATTTGGGTTATCCTTTCATCCCTCCAATGTACCCCCCCCACCTCCCCCACCTCCCCCACCTTTGATACCCCATCTTTTCTCTCTGCCCCAGAGATTGGGTGTATGAAGAGATGGCAGGATGGATTCAGGGCCTAGCTGAAGATCACAGAAGCAGTTAATTTTAGTAGACAATCAGAGCCTAAGTTTTAAGATGGAATTAGGTCTCCTATTTCCTCCTGGCTCAGAGGACTTGCCTACCAAACGTGGTCGATTGGTGTTGGCCCAGCCAACATGGAGGAGATTGGCAGCCCCAGGACTGTCTTGTGGGAGTCTGGCTGCCCAGCTTGTTTGCCTATATTGTTCATATTTTCCCATCAGGAGGCTTTGTATGGGCGTGAATTGGAGTCAAACACGGCTCAGTTAGAGATCATGTTTTGCAAATGAAAAGGCAGTGCTAAATGAAGGCTGTCACAAAAAAGCACAGACAAATGAAGCAGCCTCTAGACAAGACACACAAATATTTCATCAGCATGGCCTTGCAATGAGGTGATGAGGCAGGCCAGGCCAATGGCAGAGCCCACCCCCACACCAGGGAAACGGCAGTCAGCAACACTGGCCAGGATGAAAAGACAGGGAACTAGGTTTTTCTTATTCTGTCCCTTGCCAACAAGATCATGCAGGGAAAGTCCTTAACTTCTTTGGGGTTAGTTTTTCTCACTTAAAAACCTCACATTTTAAGCTAGGTGTTGGTGGTTCATGCTTGTAATCCTAGCCTCTCGGGAAGTTAAGGTCAGGAGGATCATGGTTTGAGGCCAGTACAGGTTGAAAAGTACTTGAGGCTCCATCTAAAGTAGGCAGATTGTATGTAGGTTAAGTTTAACCTGAGCAGAAAGACTTTATCTTAAAACAACAACAACAAAAAGCAGGACTGGAGGCATGGCTCAGTGGGAGATCACCAGCCAAGCAAGCATGAAGCCCTGAGTTCAAACCTAGGCAATTGTGAGGGGTGGGGGAAGGGGAGACTTATTTTTCAAACATATGGAAGCACATTAAATGAGAACATGTATGTGGAAACGCTTGCATTTAGAATAGAGAACATAAAATTAGAAATTAGGATTCTTCATCATGGTTGCTTCAAAGCAATACTTTCTATTCTATCCCTGAGCATTTTCATTCTCGGCACTTTGAGCCACAGGTCCACCTCTGGCTTTCTGGTAGTGACATAGTGATAAGAGTCTCTCAGACTTTTCTGCCAGAGCTGACTTTGAACCACAGTCCTCAGATCTCAGTCTCCTTCAGGAGCTAGGATCACAGGCATGAGCCACCAGAAGCTCCCACCTCTGGCTTGAAGGATGAGTGATGGGTTAGGGAATGCATGCTTGCTCTGGGAAGGAGAATCCAGATCATGGGGCCAATAGGTCAGAGATGCTGTGGGAGATGACAGGACGCCTGGGTGGTTAAGGGACTGGAGTGGGCTGTGTCTTTGTCTAGGGGAAGCATAGCTAGATTGTTTTGTGAAGCAAGCATGGTGGCCAGACTATGTACTGGGAGAAAGTCATCGAGCAGCTCCCTGTGTCCCATGTCCCATTTGTGACACCTCTAAAATTTACCATCTCTCCTTCCTGGAGAGATGAAATAGAGAGGGTCAGGCAACATGAGGGGAAGGCTGCCTGACTTCAGAAACCCTGCTGTGGATGGATGGGGTGTTGAACGTATTTAGGGAATGGAAGAAGGGAAAGCGATGATCGCCCTTCTCCCATTGGAGCAGGGACCACATTGCAAAGAGAAGAGATTTTGGTTTCAAAGCAGGGCCTTTTCTACCTATGGGGGAACAAGAATGTCTGCTCTCCCTCCACCTGGTCCCCCACCTCTATAGCTCTCTCTCTCTCCCTCCCTCCCTCCCTCCCTCCCTCCCTCCCCTCCCTCCCTTCCTTTCTTTCTTTTTCAGTGCTGGAGAATCAAACAAAACACAAAGCCTTCTGCATGCTAGATAATTGCTCTACCACTGAGCTATAGTCAAATTATTTCCTTCCTTCCTTAATTCCTTCTTTCCATTCTTCTTCCTTCCCTCCCTTTCTTCATCTGTCCGTCTTTTTCTCTCTCTCTTCCCTTTCTTCCTTCCTTCCTTCCTTCCTTCCTTCCTTCCTTTCTTCCTTCTTCCTTCCTTTCTTTCTTTCTTTCTTTCTTTCTTCCTTTCCTTCTTTCTTTCTTTCTTTCTTTCTTTCTTTCTTTCTTTCTTTCTTTCTTTCTTTCTTTCTTTCTTTCTTTCTTTCTCTCTTTCTTTCTCCCTTTCTTTCTCCCTTTCTTTCTCCCTTTCTTTCTCCCTTTCTTTCTCTCTTTCTTCTCTCCCCTTTCTTTCTCTCTTTCTTTCTCTCTTTCTTTCTCTCTTTCTTTCTCTCTTTCATTCTTTCTTTCTTTCTCCCTTTCTTTCTTTCTTTTTTTGTGCCAGTACTGGATCTTGAACTTAGGAGCTAATCACATTTACTTAGTTTTTTTGCTCAAGGCTGGCATTCTACTACTTGTGCCACAGCTCCACCTCTGGCTTTTTGTGGGTTAATTTTTTGTGGGTTAATTTCTGCCTAGGGTGGCTTCAAACTTTGATCCTCAGATCTCAGCCTCCTGAGTATTTAGAATTACAGGTGTGAGCCACCAGAGCCCAACTTTAGAACATTTCTAAATTCTGCAAAAACTATAGTTTTTATTTCAAATTCCTTTACATTTTTTTATGGAGTCCTCAATTCTTCATATTTCCAACTCCTTTCCATTTCTCCCATCTTGTGCTTCTGATGCTCTTTCTGTGTGGGACCTCTACTAAGCTTCTGTTAGGCCTACAACTAGATCAGAAATTTAAGGATGGAGTATGTAACAAAAAGGGTCAGGAGCACACCTCAAGCACAGTAGTGTGTGTACAGAGGCACAAGCTTCCTTCCATGTGCATTCTAGAGGAAGAGGAGATGTTTGACACATCTCTCAGATTGCTTTGTGGAAACCCCTTTGAGAGGGTTCTCATCTCCTAATGTAACCTGATGACTCACAAAGAGTCTATTCACTGACAGTTCTCCCCTTTCGAGGACTCAATGAAATGACTCACACCTCTTTTTACTAGATTTTATTGGGAACATGAGGTAAAATCCTTTCCCCTGGGAACAGGAAGTTTTTGATGTTGCTTATACAGAATACATAGGAGATTATAATTGTTTGATGCTATTGTAGATGGCTGACTTTCTCTGTGGGGAATGCTCAACAGGGTCAAAGAATAGCCTTCTTGGAGGAGGGGTTATCCATGTCTTATGATAGGCAGCTTTCCATCATGATAACCAATAGAAAGAACTGACTTATAAAGAGAAAAAGGTTACTTTGGTCACACTTTTAACTCTTGTCTATGACTGTGGACCTTGTAACTTTGGGATGAGGAGCAAGTAGTGAAACAGAACTGCTCACCACAGGCCCAAGAAACAAAAGGAGAGAAAGAGGAAAATAGTGGGTCCTGCAGCTTCCCTTGAAGATACATCCCCAATGACCTAAAGACCTCCCACTAAGACTCCACCTCTTCAAAGTTCCATCACCTCTCCATTACACCAAGCTTCTGACTAAGCCTTTAAAAAACACCTGGGTCAGAAGTGGAGCTGTAACTCAAAGTACTAGAGCACTAGTCTTGAGCACAAAAGCTCAGGGACTGTGCCCAGGCCCTGAGTTTAGGGCTCATGACCAAAAAAGAAAAAAAAAGAGTATTGTCAGGCACTGGTGGCTCACACCTGTAATCCTATCTACTCAAGAGGCTGGGATGTGAAGATCACAGTTAGAAGCCAGCTCTGGAAGGAAAGTTTGTGAGACTCTTATCTCCAGTTAACCACTAGAAACCTGGAAGTGGAGCTGTGGCTCAAAGAGGGAGAGCACTAGTCTTGAGTGAAAAAGCTAAGAGACAACAGTCAGGCCCTGAGTTCAAGCCCCATGACTCACTGACTGACTACAACAGCAACAATAACATATCCTTTGGGAAACATTCTAGATCCAAACTATAGAAGTTAAAAAAAAATGTTTGATATCATACTGTTTAAAAAAATCCAAATTCACAGAAGATAAAGTTGGCAAAGTTTTTCACATTGGGCATATTTAGAAGAAGGACCAGGAGAAAGAAGGAATTGTGAGAAGCATTAATAAAAGGCTCAACCACTGAGTCTTACAGTGATCAGTGATTTTTTCTTATTGGGACATTGAGATGTCTATCACCAATGGGAAGCAAGAGGAGAGGGAGTTAACCTCACAGGACCAGGATCAACCGTCACTCATGGCAAAAGAGCAGAGTAGCAAGCTGGGTGCCAGTGGCTATTGCCTGTAATCACAGCTACTAAGGAGGCTGAGGTCTGAGGATTGTGGTTCAAAGCCAGCCTGGGCAAGAAAGTCTGTGAGACTTTCAAAGTGACAGACCACTAGCCTTGAATGAAAGAAGCTCAGGGACAGTTCCTAGGCTGTGAGTTCAAGCCCCATGACAGAGACAGAGACACAGAGAGATACAGAGGCAGAGACATAGAGAGAGAGTGGGAAAAAGAGAAAGAACAGAGTAGAATCTCACCAGCAGCAGACTTCAGACTGAGGGAAAGGCAGGAAAGAAAGCAATGACCAAATCAAGGACCTCATACACAGAGTACTAGGCCAAGAGCTTGGACTCACTACCCATAGGAGCTCCAGGGACTTTTCCTTCCTCACCTTCCCACAACATCAGATGCGGGATGGGGAGGGATGCTGGGAAACAATCCTATAGGAGAAGTGAAACAGTACCTGAAGAGACAATTTAAGCTGTCAGAAAGACTAAGCTGTAACTGATATGAGACCTTTCATTATAATGTTCCCTATAGCCATTGGAACCAGGCATGGACCAAACAAATTATTCCATTTTTGTCTTCACACTAAATGGTGCCCTGAAGGACTTAACAACCCTGCTACACAGTTGATATTTGAGCATTTTTTTGTTTGTTTGTTTTTTTGGTCCGGTCGTGGGGCCTGAACTCAGCCTGGGCGCTGTCCCTCAGCTCTTCAGCTCAAGGCTAGCACTCTACCACTTGAGCCACAGCGTCACTTCCAGCTTTTTTTTCTTTTTGCTTATGTGGTGCTGAGGAATCGAACCCAGGGCTTCAGGCATGCAAGGCAAGTGCTCTACCACCGAGCCACCTTCCCAGCCCTTGAGCATTTGTTTTATATCAGGTACTATGCTAGATGTGGGGAACAAAATCTGGTTCAAGAAATTGACAGATAGGTAAATTCTTTCTCTTTTTAAAAACCTGCCCTAGAGCTTGAACTCAGAGCCTGGCATGAAAAAAGGAAGGAAAGGAAAAGAAAGGAAAAGAAAAGAAAGGAAAGGAAGGAGGAAGGAAAGAAGAAAGAAAGAAAGAAAGAAAGAAAGAAAGAAAGAAAGAAAGAAAGAAAGAAAGAAAGAAAGAAAGAAAGAAAGAAAGAAAGAAGAAAGAAAGAAGGAAGCCAGGTACTGCCTTTAATCCTAGTTACTCAAGAGGCTGAGATCTGAGGATCAAGGTTCTAAGCCAGCCTTGGCAAAAAACATCCATGAGACTCTTATCTCTAATAACCACCAGAAAATCGGAAGTGGCTTTGAACTGCAGTCCTTCTATTTTTAGTGGTGAGTTGGACTTAAGCTTCCATGAATTTTTCTGCTAAGGCAGACTTTGAACTTCAATTCTCAGATCTCAGCCTCCTGAGCACCCAGAATTACAGGCATGAGCCATTGGTGCCTAGCTAGTAAATTATTTCTCAGTGTCGAGGGAGGAAGTGATGAGCTGAATTTGGAGTGCCACTGGTCTTCTAGCATTTTAGAATGTCTCAAAGGAAAATAAGGACTTGGGCTTGTTACTTGGCAGATTCTGTGAGCAGATTCTGCAAAGGTGAGCAAAATAAAAGTCAATGTGCACAAAGGCTAAGGATGTGGCTCAAGTGATAATGCTTGCCTAGCAAGTGTGAGGCCCTGAATCTAACTCCCAGAACCAACCACTAAAAAAGGAAAAGAGAGCTTGCTAGCAATCAAAACAAAGAATGTGAGAGGAAAAAGTTGCTGGGTACTGGTGGCTCATTTTTATAATCTTAGCTACTGAGCTAGCTGAGCTCTGAGGGTACTGGGTTGAAGCCAGTCAGAGCAAGAAAGTCGATAAAATTGTATCAAAAAGCTGGAATGGAACTGGGCACTGGTGGCTCATGCATGTAATCCTAGCTACCCAGGAGGCTGAGCTCTGCGAATCAGGGTTTGAAGCCAGCCTTGGTAGAAAAGTCCATGAGACAGAAAACCAGAAGTTACTTTGAGCTGCGATCCTCAGATCTCAGCCTCCTGAGTAGCTAGAATTACAGGCATGAGCCCCTGGAGCCCAGCTGAGGAATTATTATTATTTTTTTTGTGCCAGTCCTGGGGCTTGAACTCAGGGCCTGGGTGCTGTCTCTGAGCTTCTTTTTGCTCAAGGCTAGTACTCTACCACTTGAGCCATAGTGATGCTTTCAACTTTTTCTGTGTATGTGGTACTGAGGAATCAAACTTCATGCATGCTAGGCAAGCACTCTACCATTAAGCCATACCACCTTGAATGTGCCTGATCTTGTCTGAAGAATTATTTTTAAAGTGTCCTAATCACCAGGTAGCGCTGCATACCCAGCTAATGTCTGGGTTGCTTGGTGTGACATAGGGAACCCTCCATACCTGGATCTGCTTCCAGAGTGCCCTCACCTCCTTAAAGATAAGAATCACACTGTATTCAGTGTTTGTTTCCCTGGCAACCAGCAGAATAGCTGTCATGAAGTTACATATGCAGTCAATGCAGGCCGCATAAACAAATGAACGCGATGATAATTCTTCAAGAAACTTGATTATGCAAGAATATGTGATTCAACATGGGGAATTTCATTATTTGTTTATATATTAGTATTTGTTTATATATTATTGTCTGTGTGGGGTGTGTGTGTGTGTGTGTGTGTGTGTTGTAACTGGGGCTTGAACTGAGGGCCTGGGCACTGTCTTTTAGCTTTTTTTAAATTCAAGGCTGGTGCTCTATCCACACTTCTGCTTCCAGCTTTTTGGTAGTTAATTGCGGATAAGAACCTCACAGACTTTCCTGCCTTGACTGCCCTTGAACAATGATCCTCAGATTTCAGTCTCCTGAATAGCTAGGATTAAAGGTAAGAGCCATTGATGGCGGGTTTCCTCCCTCCCTCCCTCCCTCCCCCTCCCTCCCTTCCTCCTCCTTCCCTCCTTTCCTTTCCTTTCCTTCCTTTCCTTTCCTTTCCTTTCCTTTCCTTTCCCTTCCTTCCTTCCTTCCTTCCTTCCTTCCTTCCTTCCTTCCTTCCTTCCTTCCTTCCTTCCTTCCTTCCTTCCTTCCTTCCTTCTCTCCTTCCTTCCTTCCTTTAGAAGATGGGACAAAATTGAGTTTTAGATGTCAATTGAAATGTCAGTAAAAAGACAGTTGAAATACAGGCGAGAGAGCAGATTACCCCTAGTGTCAGTCAGGTAGCTGGAATACATAGGAAAGAAACATGAGCCCGGGGCCACATTCCATCAAGACATCTGTGGGCCGGGGAGCAGTGAAGTAAGTACCTAGGTCCTTGAAGACTTGTCTTGCCCAGATGACACCCCTCCTCCCACCCCCCATCTGCTCAACTCAGTATGGGAAGGCAAGGGGGTGAGGAGGTGCTAGGTTGGAGATTTGATAACAGAAGTGGAAAGTTGGAGGGACCACTAGGCTGGGTGGGCAGATGATGCCAGGGTAACAATCATATCCAAATCTCAACCCAACACACTCTTCTTTCTCAGTGTTTACTTGGAAGGCTCACGAATAACCTGCTCTTCTTGATTCCTCCAGGATCAACCTGGCTTCATGGTTCCTTGGGCCTAGGTGTGAAATACATACACATGCAGGGCCCCAGCTGGGTACCAGGGGCTCACACTTGTCATCCTCCCTAATCAGGAGGTTGAGATCTGAGTATCATGGTTGGAACTCAGCTCAGGCAGGGAAGTCTGTACGATGCTTATCTCCACTAAAGTACCAAAAAAGCCAGAAGTGGAGCTGTGGTTCAAATGGTAGTGCACTAGCCTTGAGTAAAAGAAGCTCAAGGATAATGCACAGGCCCTGAGTTCACCCCTGGAACATGCATGTGTGGGTGCACACGCGTGAGCACCTACACACACACACACACACACATACACACACACACACTAAGGCCCCAATTTAGGGTCATGATGCCAATCTCCTAATTTCCCCTTTTCACAGCACAGCAGCCCCAGTCTGTGACTAGGGCCAACTCCTCCCATCAGCCAAGGAGCTGCAACATTCACATGGGAATGCACTTGGTTCTTTCGCTGGGGAGGACAGTGGCCTCCTCTGAGATGCCCACTGAGTGTGTCAAGAAGCTGGCAGCTGAGGCCAACCTCTGCCTCCGGTATTGCAAGGTGTGGGTCCAAGTACTTTTATTTGAATGAACTTTTCCCCTCCAAAAGGTATGTGTCAGAAGCTTTTCTATCCACTGCCTCAGTGATGAGGGGAGGGCTCTTGGGCGATGGTGTTAGGTTATAAGGACCCTGTCTCATGATTGGATGAACACCTCTATGAAGAGTTGTAGCTGAGTTCTCACTCTCTTCTTACCTTTCGTTCTTTCTGTGTCCCTGATCTTAGACTTTCCAGTCTTCAAGACTGTAAGAGAATACATTTCTGTTCCTTATCAACAACCCAGCCTCTGATATTTTGTTATAGTAACTCAGAATGGATTAAGACACCCACCCTCCCAGCAGGGGTGGAAGGCCAAGTGGAATATGAGCTTCTTTTCTTCCATGTGCCCAGCAACATCCCCCAGATGGCACTGGCAGTTGGGAGCTGAGAGAGGGAAAGTGGGGTAGTGCTGAACCACCAGAGAGAAGAGAATGGAAGTCAAGGAGACAGCGAAGGGTAGGATGACACATGAGCAAGCCCCATGTACACCCTTGTCTGATGTATGTCACTTATAGAACACAAGGTCTGAGAAGAACAACTTGAGAAGAATTTCCATTTGATGGCAGCAGAACATTAAAACCCAGCCTTCAGGGTACATACCATGGGCAACCTCCCTGCCACACACATGGGGGCTGCTGGCCCTGCCGCTTCCCTATCCCCAAACTTCCGCACTGGTCACCATTCTATTTTTAGGAGGAAAAAATGCAAGTGTTCTGGCTGGCTGGTTTTCACCTCTAGGCCTCTGGCAGGCTGTCCTCACTGCCTGGATATGTTCCTTCTTTTCCCCATCCCACAACCCCACAACCCCTCATCACCCACAGCCTCAAGCTCAGGCTTACTTTCTCCGGAAATGTCCCACAATCTTCTTGTTTAAATGCAATGTCTCATTGATCTGACTCCACAGCACAAGGAGCAAACTGGAAGAAATTCACGTTGGGGCGGGGGGGAGGGGCGGGAAGGCTGAAATAAACTTGCTGCTTGAAAACAAGGCACTACGCCTCTCCTCAAGAATGGCTGGGGTGGCCCTGACTTCGCCATTATGTCCTATATTCATTCATGCTTTCCTCTGTAGGTGCACTTATGCTGTGGAACCCCACAGTTATCATTATCGTGTGTGTGTGTGTGTGTGTGTGTGTGTGTGTGTGTGTGTGTGTGTGTATTGGTACTGGGGCTTGAACTCAGCATGGAGACTCTATCCCTTACCTTGTTAGCTCAAGGCTGATACTCTACCACTTGAGCCATACCTTCACTTTTAGCTTTTTGCTGGTTAATTGAAGATAAGGAGCTCACATATTTTCCTGCCTTGGTTGGCTTTGAACCATGCTCCTCAGATCTCAGCTTCTTGATTAACTAGGATTACAGATGCCAGCCATCAGCAGCAGGCCTCCTCATTATTTATTTACTTGTGAATCTACGGAAGAGCCCAGGACTTCATTTTTGTCATTTAACCTAGTGTTTGGTACATATTAAATGCCCAAGAAATCTTTCTGGCTAGTTAAGCCAAGGCAATGCACACTGTAGGAAGCTGGGTAGAAGGATGGTTTGAGTTTAGCAGTTCAAAGCCAGGACAGAATAGAGGGAAAGAAAAGAAAACATTTACTGGCTGAATCAATAAATGAGAGAGTTGAGGTTATATGCACAAGCTGTTTTTTTTTTTTCCCCCTGATCAGTCCTGTATCCTACAGCTGGTTTCCCCCAATGATAGAATTATTCTGCAAAACAGAGGTTTATCTAGAGCCCAATCCTTGGATGTGGGATAAGAGATTAGGAATCCTAAAGATCAAATGAGAATATTTAGTATCTCTAATCACCAGAGAAATGCAAATTAAACTCACACTGAGATATCACACCTGCTAGGAGCCTTTACTGAGCTGAAGTCAGCTGGGATCTCCCCAGGCTGATAGGGAACAATGAAAGAGCTGAAGCTTGGGGAGGGTATCTCTTAAAAGCTAAAGAAAATGGCACATTTGTAATCCTAGCAACTCAGGAGGCTGAGATCTAAAGACCATAGGTAGGAAAGTCTATGAGACTCTTCTCTCTAGTTGACCAGCCAAAAAGCCATAAGTGGCAGTGTGGCTCAAGTGGCAGTACACCAACCTTGAGCAAACAAAAACAAAAACCAAAACCATGAATTGACAGCACCCAGACCTTGAGTTTAAGCTCCAGTACCAGTATATGCGCGCGCGCGCGCACACACACACACACACACACACACACACATACATACACACACACACACACAAACACACAAGTTAAAGCAATTATATTGAACTGTACAACTACCTGAAGATAATAATTTTTTTGTCATTTAAAGAAAATGAAAAAGAGGCCGAGTGCTGGTGGCTCACGCCTGTAATCCTAGCTACTCAGGAGGCTGAGATCTGAGGATCACGGTTCAAAGCCAGCAGGGGCAGGAAAGTCTGTGAGACTCTTATCTCCAATAAACCACTAGAAAACTGGAAGTGGTGCTGTAGCTCAAGCGGCAGAGCGCTCACCTTGAGCTAAAGAGCTCAGGGACAGTGCCCAAGCCCAGAGTTCGAGCCCTGTGACCAACCAAAAAAAAAAAAAAAGAAAGAAAAAGAAAATGAAAAGGAGCTATGGAAGCAGAGAAGCCCAGCTCTTTGAAGTCTAGCTCATCAGAACTTATGCTGCACTGAGGTCAGGTGATTATTCAATTTCTTTGAGACTTTTTTTTCTTTCTTTCAAATGAGGACAGCACAACTACCTACCTCTCTGACCATTTGGAGAGGTCACATAAAATAGTACAAGAAAAGTGTGCAGGATTTGGATTCTTTACCCTGGGGATATGAAATGCTTTCTTCAGGTTCATCTGTTGGGGACTTGATTGTAAGCTGATAAGACTCTGGGGAAGTCATTGGATCCTGAGGGCTCAGACTTCATGAACCAATGAATCCATTGATGGACTCATTTGACAGCATGATCGAGAGATGGTGAAACTTCCCCAGGCAGGGCCTCAGTGGAAAGAAATAGGTCACAGGAGTGTGCCTTTACATTTATACCCAGTTCCTTGCCCCTTCTTCTCTCTGCTTCCTGGCTGCCATGAGGTCAGCAGCCTCTGCCACCCCATGATGTTCTGTTCTCATCAAGGGCCCAGAAACAACAAAGCCAAGGACTGAAATTTCTGAAACTGTGAACCACCACCACAACAAAAAACACCAAAAAAACACAAAACAAAACCTTCCTTTAGGCTGTGTCTACCAGATATTTGTCATACTACAAAGGCCTAAAAAGTGGCTTTCCACAATAATTCACTCCAATAATTCAGCACCTAGCTGAACCATCCTAGCTACTCAGGAGGCTGAGATCTGAGGATCATGGTTTGAAGCCAGCCTGGGCAGGAAAAGTCTGTGAAACTTTGAAAATTTTTATTTTATTGTAAAGATGCTGTTCAGAGGGGTTGCAGTTACATGAGTAAGGTAATGAGTACATTTCTTGTTGAGTATTGTCACCCCCTCCTTTGTTTTTCTCCTACTATCCCTTCCCTCCCCCTTCCTTCACTCCTCCCCAGTGAGACTTTTATCTTCAATGAACCACAAAAAACTGAAGTAAAGTTGTTGGCTCAAGTGGTAGAGTGCCAGCCTTAAGCAAAATAGCTCAGGGACAGTGCTCAGGCCCTGAGTTCAAATCCAAGGACTGGCACGCGCACACACACACACACACAAATGCATACACATGTGTACACACACAAATTCGTTTTATTTCTAAATCTTCAGCAATACATTTAGTATTACAGAAATCATTAAGTGTTGCTAGAAAATAAAGTACCTCCTTACACTGCAGCTGTCTAGATAAACTCGGAATCATTGATATCTAAACGTTGACCATGATTTCCATGCACATCTCACTTTCTGTGGCATCTTGGGATGTCCCTACCCTTGTTTTTGCACTCACAGTCCCTTCGTGGCTTCAGATATTCTCAATGTTTGTGTTTGCACAATCCTATCCCTCTGCTGGAGTTGTCTCCCCAGTTTTAGGGGCACTGATCCAAGCAGCCTGATAAGTGTGTCCCCCGGGAGATCCTACGGTACCTCATTGAACACTCTGGTGTTTGTTTATTCACTCAGCAAATATGCACAGAGTGAAAGGAGCCAAATCCTGAGCTGGGACACATGGCTCCTGCTAAGTGAGAAATAGTCCAAACTTCAAGGAGCTCTCCACCTCAGGAGAGAGACTGATGAGACAAGGCTACTGTGGTACTGGATCCACAGGAGAGGTGAAGCAGGCTAGCGGCAGGCCCAAAACTAGAGGGAAGATGCTATGCTCTACCTCACTCCATCAGAAGGGCTGCCTGGGCACCGGTGGGTGGGTGAGACCACCAGGAATTCCTGGCTCTCTCTGTTCATTCTACAGAGAGAAACAGAAGCATGTACAGTTTGGGGATGTCAAGAAGGCAGAGCCTTTTTGAAAAGATTGCTGGCTAAATGGTCTGGCCTTTTGCAGGATTGCGCTCTCATGAAAGATGGGGAACATAAAATAGAAAGAAGACACCCCAAAGCCTCATATACTTGCTTGGTGACAGAAACCAATCAAGTTACAAGTTAATTTTGTGGACTGACACTTTTCAGGATTCTGCGTCCACAGAAGCCTACTAGTACCTGGCAGCCTGGGTTAAGCAAGCACTTACTTGTGAGATGTCTCGGTAATGGGAGAAACTGTCACACACACAGATAAACCAGGAGGCATCTAGAGGCCAAGCAACCGAGACACTGCAGAGATGGAGTTGCAGAGGAGAACTAATAAAAGAATGAGGAGATGAGAGATGTAACTAAACAGAATACCATGGCAATTTCTGAAAACCAATTTCTATTTTTGAGTGTGCTTAGATCACATTTCACTTGACAAGATCACTTGACAACATGAATAGGCAAACAAAACAAAACAAACAAAACAAACAAAAGACAACAACAACCAATGGTGAGTCATACCTGAAATCCTAGCTACTCAGAGGGCTGAGATCGAGGATCTTGTTTTGAAGCCAACCTGGGCAGGAAAGTCCATAAGACTCTTATCTCCAATTAACTACTTGAAAACTGGAAGTGGAGCTGTGGCTCAAGTGGTAGAATGCTAGCCTTCAGCTAAAAAGCTCAGGTACAGTACCCAGGCCTTCAGTTCAAGACCCAGAATGACCACAAACACACAAAAACAACAAACCAGATAGACACTGGTGGCTCACACCTGTAATCCCAGCTGCTCAGGAGGCTGAGATCTGAGGATTGCAGTTGGAAGCCAGCTCTGGCAGCAAAGTCCATGAGACCCTTATCTCCAATTAACCACCAGAAAACTAGAGGTAGCACTGTGGCTCCAAGTGGTAGAGGAGTAGCCTTGAGCAAAAAAAAGCTTAGGGGCAGCACCCAGGAACTGAGTTCAAGCCCCATGACCGGAAAATGAAAACAAACAACAACAAACAAAACAAACAACAACAAAGAAACCCATAGTCTGGGATTCAGACAATCTGAGTGCTTGCAGGAGTCATTTCTCCTCCCTGGGTCTCAATGTTTAATTTGGAGACTGGGGGCAAAGAGGGATGGAATTCAAATTAATGTCTACAAAGTGAAGTGCATGTTTCAAGTTCAATGCATGGTTGTCATCTGAATATTGTGAAATCAGGGTGAATTTTTTCCTCTCCCTTTTTCCTCCCCCTCTGCCTTAGATCCCACATAGGTCTTTTGAAACCTTGCTCTTCCCCGTGGCCAGCCCTTCCTTCACTCTTAGGCTCTTGTCATGCTCATATCTGAGCTAGAGCAGTGGCTGCCATGACTCCTGGCCTCTCCTGGCCCCATCCACTCTAAGCCAGGGAAGGCGGCTCCTAGGTGCAGAGCTGCCCCATCCCACACCAGCTGCAATAGGTATGCTTTAACTCTACCGCATGTGGCCCTCACACTTCTCTGACACTGGGCATTGGGATGATTGAGCACCTGCGATCAACCATGCTCTCATCAGCACAGAGACTTGGCCATTTCTCCCTGGACTCCATCCAGCACCTGCTATGGCCCTGTAAATGCTGAGTGTGAAGGAGTTAAGGATGCGTTGCCCAGGTGTGCTGGCTACCTACAGAGGGAGGCACTTTCTCTGAACTCCCACACTTTCCTAAGAACAAACTGTGTGGCAATGAATGCCCTCCCTGCCATCTCACCCACCAGGAAAGACCAGCTTGTGTCACAGGAATGGAGAAGATGCAAAGCCCATACCATGCCACATAGACCCTGTCAGAAGCTGTCAGCCACTGTTCTTCCCCCCAAGTCATGTTTTTCTTTTTTTCTTTTTTGAGGATGGGGAGGCTAGCTCTCTTCTACTTGAGCCACACTTCCACTTCTGACATTTTGTTGCTTAATTGGCGATAAGAGTCTCACGGACTTTTCTGAGAAGGCTTGCTTTGGACACTGTTCTTCACATCTCAGCCTCCTTAGTAGCTAGGATTAGAGAGAGGTATGAGCCATTGGCACCTGGCTCCCCCACCTCATTTACTATCCCTTAGGTTGTCTACATCCCCTGCTCCTCTCCCTGAGGGAGAGGGCCCAGAAGCTTCTACATCTCACAGAGTGCTTGTGAGTTTCCTTTTCTTCCTTCTGCTGCTTTGTGCACATGATGAACATGGATGGATGTCTTTTTGTCTTTTGTCTGCTGGTTCCACTGCCTTGGTGACTGATCCTCAGAACAGAGGGAAAAATCTCCCCCTCCCTAATAAATGTGATTGCAAAAACAGCACACACATCGCGAACATGTTAACAAATGAGCTGAAGTGCATTTACCCTGCACCTTCCCTCATCCTGACGCAACAGGCTATGCATTAAAGTTGTCTGTGTCACCTCCCTCGCTTTGCCCTGCTTGCAGCACTGGGTGACCATGCCTCTAAAACTCCAGGTCATGGCCTTTTGTTTCCTGGGATTCACAATATAGAAAGGAACCCAAAATTGCATTCCAGGGCTGTTTCATGTCAAACTTTCAATCCTGTAAACTCTCAAAGGCCATAAAAAAAAATACATCCTAACAAAGATTACATCCAATAAGAGAGCCTAGCCAGCGAGGGTTTAAATGTCTTGGTTTATCAAATAAACAGTTTGTTATCATCTGATTTCACTTGTGACATTTACTAGCGAAATTGTACATCCCAAGTATATTGTTAGCAGTGGAGAAGGATGGAATGATTGGGAAAGACCCGAGGGTGGAAAACATTAACCAGAGATTAAGAAAAAAATGTACAAAGGAAATGAGAAAAGGATAGACAAACAGGGGAATTTAGTGGAGCAAAGCTCTCTGCTGAGCCTGACATCCTTCTTCTCCCGATGACTTTCTTTACGGAAGCTTTGGCAGGGTGGCCTGAACTCATTGAAGAGGGACGCAGGCAGGCTGGTCAGGGCGTATTTGAGGACTTCCCCTGTCTGCAGTTATTCTTGAGTTCTAAAGAACTTGAAGGCTGGGTGTGGTAAGGCAGTGAGGAGGATTTTGGTCTGAGGCTGACTAAGGCAAACAAACAAACAAAAAAACTCTTGAAGTTCTAAAGAAGAATTCATATGATACCTAGGCTGTCTTTGAACCTTAGACCTCCAGGTCTGAGTCTCTTGAGTAGCTAGAAGTACAGACATAAGATTACTAGCATATTGTATATGTGTGTGTGTGCGTGTGTGTGTGTGTGTGTGTGTGTGTGTGTGTGTGTGTGTGGTGGGGAGGGAGGGTGGTGGTGGTGGTGGTACTTGTCCTGGGGCTTGAACTCAGGGTTTTGGATGCCATCCCTGAGCTTTTGTGCTAAAGGCTAGCACTCTACCACCTTGAACTCACAGCTTCATGTCTGGCTCTTTTGATAGTTAATTGGAGATAACAATCTCACAGACTTTCTTGCTAGGGCTGTGGCTTTGAACCTCTATCCTCAGATTTCAGGCACCTGAGTAGCTAGGATTACAGGCGGGAACCAATAGTGCTCAGCCACCAAGATATTTCCTACTGATTTTTAAGTAGATCCTTTCATGGAAATAAAATAAATTTCAAATCTAGTACAAGGAAAACAATACTGTGGAAGAAAATATCCTATCAAAGTAGCATGTCGAACTAACATAATACAATTTTTGCTCAAATATGTAGAAACTGAAAAACTTGACTCTCTGCCACGTAAATGTTAAGATTAAAACTGATTTTGCTTCCGTGAGTAAGTCCACTAAAACGTTTAACTGTATTGAATTTATTCTATGAATCTTTCTTAAATTCTTCCTGTGAATCAGTCATTAGTCGAGGTGAAAGGTAGGGAAGTGAAGAAGGCAAACTTCTAGACTTTGCCTGTTTGGGTAGAAGACACAGGAAATAAAGTCAAAGACACATAAATGCGAGGGTGGCAGCTCCATGAGGAAAACAAGAGGGTTGCAGGAAACGAGACTGTCGGCTGGTGAGGGGACAACATTAAATAGGAGGACCAATCTGATCATATACCAATCTGATAATATATTTGAGTTGAGAGCGTAGTGCAAGAAAGAGGAGTCCCACAGGGAGCATTCTAGAGTGGAAGGAGCAGGTACAACAGTTCTGAGGTGCTTAAGGGTGGCAAATGTCTATTTGCAAAAGGGAACAGGAGAGAGGTAAGAAATGAGGGCAGATTTAGAGGTTAAATCGCATACATTTTTAGATCAAGGTAAGAAGGCTGATTTATTTGTTTGTTTTGTCTGTCATGGGGCCTGAACTCTGGGCCTGGGTGCTGTCCCTCAGCTCTTCAGCTCAAGGCTAGCGCTCTACCACTTGAGCCACAGCGCCACTCCCGGCTTTTTCTGCTTATATGGTGCTAAGGAGTCGAACCCAGGGCCTCATGCATGCAAGATAAGCGCTCTACCACTGAACCACCTTCCCAGCCCCTATTTGTTTGTTTTTATTGTTATTTCGGAGATAGGGTCTCACTTTTTCCCCAGGCTGCTCTGTACCATAATCCTTCTATTTACATTTCTTGCTATATAGTAGTTGGGATGACAGGCAAACACCTTTGTGCCCAGACTTTTCTGTTGAGATGGAATTTTAAGAGTTTTTTTTTTAAACCTTAATTGGCCTAGAACCTTGATCTTCTCAAGCTCAGCCTTCTGAGTAACTAGGGCCCCCCCCCTTTTTTTTTGGTTGAGATAAGGTCTCATGAACATTTTGCCCAGCTTGGCCTTCATTTAATATATGTAAATCTATAAATGCAACATAACACATTAATGGAGCCAAAGACAAGAACCACATGATCACCACAATAGGTGCAGAGAAAACCTTCCACAAAAATCTAACATCGTTTATGTTAAGAGCTTTGGTATAGAGGAACATGGCTCAACTTAATAAAGATTATACATGACAGACCAACAGCTGACATCATACTAAATGATGAAAAACTAAAACTATTTCCTCTAAAATCAGGAAGAAGGCAAGGAAGTCCACTCTTTCCACTCCTAGGCAGAGCAACAAGGCAAGAAAATGACATAAAAGGGTAGGGAAAGAAGCCCACCTATCTCTACTTGTAGATGATACCTCCAAGCTCCTAGAGCTAATCAGTAACTTTGGCAAAGTAGCAGGATACAAAATCAACCCACAAACATCAGTAGCTTTTCTAAATATCAACAATGTACAATCAGAGAAAAATCAGAAAAACAATTCCATTTACAGTAGCCTAAAAACAAAATAAAATATTTACAAATAAACCTAGCCAAGGAAGAAAAAGACCTCTCTAGTGAAAACTATAAAAAAAATTGAAGAAAGATGACATCAGGAAATAGACCTCCCACGTTATGGTAGCACACTGTGAAAATGGCCACACTGCCAAAGGAGATCTACAAATTCAATGCAATTCCCATCAAATTCCCAATGACATTCTTCACTGAGATAGAGAAAACAATCCAAAAATTCATATGGAACAAGTAAAGGCCTCTAGTAGCTAAAGTAATTTTAGGGGGAAAAATCAATGCTGGTGATATCACAATCCCCAAACCTCAAACTCTACTACAGAGCTATAACAAAAGCAACTTGGTCCTTGGACAAAAACAGGTTTGAAAATTAATAGAACAGACTAGAAGACCTAGAAGTAAAGCCATATTCTTACAGTTATCTGATAGTTAACAAGGGAGCCAAAAATATGTGAAGTAGTAGTGGGAAAACTGAACATCTATATGTAAACTAACATTGGATCTCTGTCACCACGCACTAATATCAACTCAAAGTGGATAAAAGACCTTGGAACTTTTAAACTACTGTGAGATGGAGCAGGAGAAACATTTAACTTACAGGCATAGGCATAACTTTTTTGAAAAGAGTCCCAGGGGCGTAGCAAATAGGAGAAAGGCCTGACAAAGTGGTATTCCATCAAAATAAAAAGGTTCTGCACAGCAAAGAACATAGCTACTAAACTAGAATGACAGTCAATGACTGTGAGAAGATCTTTACCAGCTATACATATGACAAAGACCTAATATCCAAAATATATAAGGAGCTCAAGAAATTACCACCTGCCACCCCCCAAAAACCCTAAGAACCAATAAATAGGCAAAGGAGCTTAAGAGAGACTTCTCAGTAAAGAAGTAAGTACAGTAAATAAACACATGAGGAAATGCAGATCAAAACAACATTGAAATTCCCTGTCATCCCAGTTAGATTGGCCAACATTGAGAATCCCAGCAACAAATGTTGGCAGGGATGTGGGAAAAAAAGGAACTCTATTGCACTGTTGGTGGGAATGTAAAATAGTGCAACCACTCTGAATGGAGTGGAGGTTCTTCACAAAACTAAACATAGAACTTCAGGATGACACAACCATACCAATCCTGAGCATCATCCCAGAACATTACCGGTAAAGACACACATCCATGTTCACTGCTGCACTATTCACAATAACCAAGTTACAGAAACAGCCCAGGTGCCACACAATAGATGAGGGGTCAAAAATATGGAACTTACACAAAATAGAATCTTATGCAGCCATGAGAAGGAATAGTATTACATCATATGCAGGGAAATGGATGGATCTAGAACAAATCATGTTAAGTGAGGAAAGCCAAGCTCAGAGAGACAAATGGTACATGTTTTCTCTCATATATGGAAGCTAGTTCTAAAATACAACCGGACATGATAACTTATAACATGATAACAGGACTCTAGGTATTCACACAATCAGGCAAAAGGATACTCATAGGGGAGGAATTCAAAGGCACAATTCCTCTGAACATTTAAAGCACTATTTATCCAAATGAATTCCAGGAAATGGAAGCATTTTGTTGTTGTTGTTGTTACTGTTGGTGTTTTTTTTTCTTTTTAGGGGGCAATAAGGGATACAGAAATGGAAGAAGAAAGGGTGAATAAATGCAGTCATTGTATTCAATATATACCACATAAAAATGAACTATATAATTTTTAAGTAGGAATGGGACGAGGAAACCGGGGGAAAGCAAACATGGGGTGATATTGTCCAAGAAGAATTATACTCATCACCTGACTTATGAGATTGTAAATCCTCTGTATACCCCTTAATAATAACCTTAATAATATTATATTAAAAAAAAAAAAAGCTTTCCTTTGCCCTCCTGTTTCTACACCCTTCTCCCCCCTCTCCCTTTCTCTCTGGGTTAGGCACTAAATCTCTCCCATCTCCTAAACCATCCATACATGGTTAACAGGGTAATCTTGACCTCCTCTGGCCTGGGCCAGCCAGGCTGGCGGGTTCCCTGCTCTTAGGGATGTGAGGTCAGCCTGACTAACCAAGGAACTTCTCTAAAGGTCCCCAGGGCCCTAACAGTCACAGAGACAGGAACAGAGTGGCGTGTGAAGTTGCTTTACAGAGCTGCAGGCTCTGTTCTAGAGATTTGGGCTTGAATACCTGGGGCTTGGTGAGGGGATGGAGGAGTCTTTGGTGATGAGAACCTTTGTCCTGTCACCTGATGTCGGGAGATGATTGAGTGTCTGCTGCCCTGCAGCAACAGGAGAATGTGGACTGTCCCCTCAATCCACCCTGCTGGGGCCCCCCTCCCCAAAGCCCCTTGCAGCCCATCTCCTCCCATTCATTGCCTCTTCTGTCTCAATCTCTCCCTTTGACACAGTTGACTTGGGTAAAACACAATCTTCTGCTCTTGTTTTCAAGATCCCTCCAAGTCCTGGTATCTCTTGACCCACTAGTGTTTGGATTTTCTTTGCTGGCACATTCCTTCTCAGAGGCTACACGCTGGAGCATCCTAGGGCTCTGGCTTAGCCTTCTCTGTTCTGCATTCTTTCCTGTAGCTTTTACATCCAAGCCAACACAATGATTCCTAGATCTGTCTCTCTCTGTGGTGTGTGTGTGTTGTGTGTGTGTGTGTGTGTGTGTGTGTGTGTGTGTGTGTGTGTGTGTGCTGGAGCTTGAACTTGGGGTCTTAAGCTATCCCTTGGCTTTTTTGCTCAAGGCTACTACTTCAGTCACCATTCTACTTCTGGTTTTTTTGATGGTTAATTGGAGATAAGAGTCTCTCAGATTTGTTTGCTTGGGCTGGCTTCTGACCACAGCCCTCGGATCTCAGCCTCCTGAGCAGTTAGGATTACAGGCATGAGCTACTAGTACCTGGCTCTTATCTGCTTTTTCTACCTACTAAGTTCCAAAATGTGCTTCTTCTGACTCCCTGATCCATCCAACTGTGGGAAAGACTCTGTTAGCCCACCGAGGGTAAAGTTACTCATCTGAAACTGATTAGTGTTTTTCTGTAACACTCATGATTATTCGATTCTCAATAGTCAAGAATCTGGGGCAGTCCAATCTAATCACACAATGTTTTGGCTATTTGTACTGACTATTAAAGCTGCCTCATTTTTAAAGTTCCATTTTAAAAGTTCAATGCTGTTTATATTTAAATATTATCTCAGCGGCTTATTCTCTGGGACAGGAAATGGGTAAAATAGGCCCCAAACATCTTGGAATACCAGAGAACAAGGAATCTATCAAAGAATCCTCAGACAAGGCCAAAAGAATTCAGGAGCCAACTTGAAGAGCCTCCCTCAGACTAAAGATGGAAACACTTGAACAACAATAAAAAAAAACCCTACACTTGATTAAAAATACCAAAATTATTAAAACAGTAAGTCCATAATGATATTTTTAAAATCTCATAACTTATTTGTTAAGATCTTTTGAGTTTTGTATAGAACCAACACATTATTTTGACAACTTGTAAATAAAATGAAAAAAATAAATGTTTCTAGTATAAAATGGCCTCATGAGTAGCCATGTAGTTGATGAGGGAAATTTCTCTCACAGATAGATTGTATTCCAGCTCATAAATGCAAGATTGTATTAGAATATCACATATTGTAGAACTTCCAATGAAATAATTGTTCTTGGCAATGATCACCAATTATGGCTACAAAGAGAAAGAAATTGTACTTTATGACATTCAATTTGGGATATTTCTTGGCATGAGACCAAAAGGACAGGTAACAAAAGTAAAAATTGACAAATAGAACTGTATGTAAATTGAAAACTGTTGTGCATCAAAGGATATAATCAAAAGAACGAAAGCATCAATACAATGGAAGAATCCATTTGCAACTTATTTTTGTGAGAAGCTGAGGATTAGTATCTATCATATGCAAAGAATTCCTACAAATCAACACTAACAGAAAGCAAGCAATCCAATTGAAGAGCAAAGGACTTAAAAAAACATTTCTTTTTTCATCATTCATATTTATTCATTGTCACGTAGGTTCAAATAATTTCCAACATCATATATAACAATTGCATTTGAAAATTAACATCCAAATTACATAGCCTGATGCTTTCCCTCAATTGCAGATTTCTGAGGTAGAAAAATAAGGAAGTTTGGTTGAAAAATGTCACATTAAAAGAAATTTCTGAAGATTTATTATATTCAGAGTGTTTAGTAAAGTGTCCTGGCCTGATAAAGCATTCTCAGTGTGTTGCGATTCTCCATGATCGTTTCATTTTCCAAAAATTGACCTGAGTTTCTATCCTGTGTGAACTTGATAGTATGAAAGGACAGAGAGCTCGTGTAATTATAACCCCTCTGTATGGTATTTTCACACAAAAAAAGAAAAAGACAGAGAGTGCACATGCTGGGCACTCCATCAGTAAAGCCACACCCATATTCTTTCCATAAATGGAAATGTCTTTAAAGATAATATGCCAATGGCTAATGAGCATATGAAGAGACGCTCAATGTAAATAACAGGAAAATGGAAATAAAAAACTACAGTGAGATATAAATCCATTAAAGCCAACTACTAGTGATACATATATGCCATCCTAGCTACTTGGAAGGCTGAGATCAGAAGGATCATAGTTCCAGGCTAGCCCAGGTAGGAAGAGTCCACAAGTCTCCATCTCAATGACAGACGCTTTGGTGAGGTGTTACGTTTTTCATTCCAGCTACAACTGGAAGCATAAAATAGGCAGACTGTGGTCCCTCCCTGGGCAGGAAGTGAGATTCCATCTCAAAACAACCAGTCCATAAAGGGTTGGAGGCATGGCTTGGTGATAGAGTGCCACCCTAGCAAACAGAAGCCCTTGAGTTCAAACCCTCGGACCACCAAAAAGAAGTGTTAATTTATTAGGATGGTTTCTATTAAAAACAATAAATAAGAAGTACTGGTGAGGGTATGGAGAAATTGGAAGCCTGTTGGTGGGATGTAAAATGGTGCAGCCACTGTGGAAGACAGTGTGGTGGCGTCTCAAAAACATTACAGATAAAAACGATCCTTAACAGAAAGAACAGTGCTGGAGGAATATCAATACCAAATTTCAAACTCTACTACAAAGCCATAGTAATCAAAACAGCTTGGTACTGGCACAAGAACAGACCTCAGGACCAATGGAATAGAATTGAAAACCCAGGAATGAACCCACAGATCTATAACCACCTAATCTTCAATAAGGGAGCTAAAAAAATAGAATGGAAGAAAGACAGCCTCTTCAGTAAATGGTGCTGGCAAAAGTGGTTAAATCACTTGTAGAAAACTAAAGCTAGAGCCTTATATATCACTCTGCACCAGAATCAACTTCAAATGGATCAAAGACCTTGGAGTCAAAGCAGACACTCTGAAAACATTACAGGATGGAATAGGAGAAACCCTAGGTCTCCTTGGCACAGGCTGAAATTTTCTTAATAGAGACCGAGGAACACAACAAATCAAAGAAAGATTGGACAAATGGGATTGCATGAAGCTGCAGAGCTTCTGCATGGCAAAGGACAGAGCTAGCAAGATCAATAGAAAGCCCATGGATTGGGAGAAGATCTTCACTAGCCATACAACGGACAAGGGTCTCATATCTAAAATATACTTGGAACTCAAAAAATTAAATCCCCCAACAACAAATCCTCAAAGAAACAACTGTCCAATAAATAAGTGGGCTAAAGACTTAAAGAGAAACTTCTCTGAAGAGAAAAGAAGAATGGCCAATAGACACATGAAGAAATGCTCAACCTCTCTAGCCATAAAAGAAACGCAAATCAAAACATTGAGATACCACCTCACCCCAGTTAGAATGGCAAAAATCAAGAACTCTAACAACAACAGATGCTGGAGGGGATGTGGCCAGAAGGAAACCCTACTGCATTGTTGGTGGGAGTAAACTTGTTCAACCACTTTGGAAAGCAGTATGGAGGTTCCTCAAAAGACTCCACATAGAGCTCCCCTATGACCCAGCAATCCCACTTTTGGGCATTTACCCAAAGGTTCACAAACAAGACCATACTAAAGCTGCCAGCACAACTGTTTATCACAGCATTATTTACCATAGCTAAGATATGGAACCAACCCAGATGCCCATCAGTAGATGAATGGATCAAGAAAATGTGGCGTTACAATGGAATTCTATGCCTCCATCAGAAAGAATGACATTACCCCATTTGTTAGGAAATGGAAAGACTTAGAAAAAATTATATTAAGTGAAGTAAGCCAGGCCCAAAGAAACAAAGGTCCCGTGGTTTCCCTTACTTGCAATAACTAGTATATGTCTGGAACAAGCAGAAAAGGTCAGATAAGATGATATTAGGTGAAATGAACCCCAAGATAGGGACACAAGTGGGTTTTTTTTCTTTCTATTATTTCTAACATATTTATAAGGTACCACATGATTTTTGTTGTTGTTGTTGTTTTGTATGTCCCTCCTCCATGGTATAACCCCTGTTTTCACTGTATTTGATGTTGGTATAATTTATGGAGGGGAAGGGAAAAAACAAATTGTTCAAATAGGGATACAGGTGGACCCATTGCAACAATGAAAGGTACAAGATGCTATGTGGAAAAATGAACTTTACGACTTTTGTCGGGGGTGGGGGATGATATGGGGATGGGAATAGGGGATGGTAGGGCAGGGATGGTATGGGGAAACAAAGGAAGAGGCAACAATGCTTGATAAGAAATGTACTCATTACCTTGCTTATGTAACTGTAACCCCTCTGTACCTTATTTTCACGATAAAAAACTTATTTTAAAAAAAGCAGAGAAAAAAATTACCAGTGACTCAGTAATTAACTTTCTGGGTATAGCCTCCAAAGGATTAAAGAAAGACAAGATTGTGAAGAGATATTTAGATGCTCATTTCACAGCAGCGTTATTCACAGTAGGCAAAATATAGAAACAGTTCAAATGTCCACTGGTAGGTGAAAGGTAGCCAAAATGTGGTCCACGTTGACAATGGAATATTATTCAGCCTTAAAAAGTAAAGAAATTCTGAGCTAGGTGCTGATGGCTCACACCTATAATCCTAGCTAGATTTAAGGATTTCAATTCAAAGCCAGCTCAGACAGATGAATATGAGAAGCTCTAGTCTTGAATGAGCAGGCAAAAAGCCAGAAGTGGAGGTGTGGCTCAGGTGGTAGAGCTCTAACCATGAAGGAAAAAAGCTGAGTGAGACTAACAGGCTCTGAGTTCAAGCCTCAGTTTCTCCCCCTGCCCCACCACATACACACAAAAGGAAGTTCTAACACATGCTACAGCATTTGAGGATGATGCTAGGTTAAATAAGCCAGCCACAAAAACACAGATGTACCATTCCTCTCATACAAGACATCTGGAGCAGTCCATTCACAGTGATCAGTAGAGAATGATGTTTTTCAGGAAGGAGGTGGGGGAAAGGAGGTGGGGGTATTTAACATGTACAGAGTTCTAGTCGGGAAGATGAAGAAATTCTGGAGATTGTGGTAACTACCATGTATATCACCATGAGCATATCCCATGCCACAACTGCACCCCAAATGTGATTAAGATGGGAAACTTAATGCCTGTGGTTTTATTTTTCACCACAATAAGAAAAACGCTAAATGAAGAAGAAAGAATGAAAGATGAAGGAAAAGAATGGAGACAATTACACACCATATTTCTCCCAAGGAAGAACGTATCATCACCTATGAAATAGTCCTGCCAAAACATCAAACTGACTTCAGTCTGTTCAAGCCTCTGAATCTAAAAACCAATTTCCAAAAACATGGTTCAGAGGAGCATGTTAAACAAGGTCAGATGGAAACAATCAGCAAAATTCAGACTGTGGGAAACTACAGGAAAACAATGGAGTTTCTTCAGTAAATAAATTACAGGGAGTTGGGGGCAGGAGGAGGAAAAGCAGGAGGAAACCATAATGAAGAGTTGTAAAAGACCTAAAATCGAATTACAATGTATGGAGCTCATTTGGATCATAATTTAAAATAACAAAAACTTTAAAAGTTGGGTAGCTGGTGACTGATTCCTATAATCCTAGCTACTCAGAAGGCTGAGATCTGAGGATCACTGTTGGAAGCCAGCTTGGGCAGATGAGCCAGTGAGTGAGAGGCTCTAATTCAAACCCAGTAATGACACACACACACACAAATTTAAAAAAATCACGATACAATTAGGCAATATCTGCTAATACTCAGGAATGAAACAGCTGTTTGTAAGTCCTTATTTTCTATAGCTATATAGTAAAAAAAAGTTTATGAATGAAATAGTATGTAATCTAAGACATGAGGGTATAGATAATACAGGTTCTCTTTTCTTTACTTTTTTTACCTTTTTCTTTCTTTTTCTTTTACTTATTTTTTTTTGTTGGTTGTGGGGCTTGAACTCTGGGCCTGGGAGCTGTCCTTCAGCTCTTCAGTTCAAGGTTAGTGCTCTACCACTTGAGCCACAGGCCACTTCTGGTTTTCTGCTGGTTTATTGGAGATAATAAGAGTTTCACGGACTTTCCTGCCTAGGCTGGCTTTGAACCGTGATCCTCAGATCTCAGCCTCCTGAGTAGCTAGGATTACAGGCGTGAGCCACCAGTGCACGGCTTTACTTTTCTTTTCTTTTCCTCTTTCTCTTCTTTTCTTTCTTTCTTTTTTGAGATGGAATCCTAGAGACTAGCCTGCTGGTGACTCTTTTGCTTCAGGGATTCCAGGCATGAACGTTCCAATCTGGTCTCATTGGTCATAGAGCTTTCTTTAAAATGTTTTAAATTCAGTTCTTGAATTAAAAAAAAAAATTTGAATCCAATTTTTAAGAATTCAATTTCCTACTGATGTTATTTCTTTTCTGCTTAAAGTTTTTCTCCTCTGCCCACAGAAGCTCAGCCCTAGGGAAGGGGACACAATCTACAAACTCACCCACCTCCCTACCCACCTACAGTCCTAGCAGTTTGAGACAGTGGATGGCATAGAGCAGGTAGTGATCAGCCCTCTTTCGCTCTTCACTGTTAAGAGACAGCCAGCCTTCGGGCCCCAACCCTGCAGCCTCTTCACACAGTCTGGCTGTTTGCCTGGCAGAGACTCGTGCCAGGGTGCATCTCTCCTGGGACACATCTGTGGATTTTCTAGATGACCTTGCCTACTGTGGAGCTCCCTGGCAAGAAGGCCTGGCACTGGCCCAGGCGGAGCTTTTCTGTCCCACCCACACCCTCCCTACCCCCTGCCCCCAGCACAAGTCCTAGGGCTGCTGGGGCCTGCAGGACAGTGACCTTGGGTGGAGTACCTGAAGATAGCTGAAGTCCAGCCACCTTCTGAGCTGTCCCCAAGCCCCACAGGAAAGCTCATGTGTCATTTCTGTGTCAAACAGAGGAAATGCAGGCTGCCCAAGGGACACACCCTCTCTTGGCTGTCTCTCCTGCCTCTTTCTCCACATCCGGTGGCTTCAGACAATATCCGGTCAACCTTGAGACAGAACATAGTCAGCACTGGAAAAGACAAGGGGGCTGGGGTCAGGCCGAGTACATCCACTCTTTCCAATTGATTATCTTAGGTCTCTATTACTTACTTACTGAACAAATGAATGACTTTTAAAAAATTGCTGTATTAAGTACAGTCAGACTGAGCTAAGATTAAGTTCTACAAGCCCAACTATTCCAGTTAGGGACCAACTGAATTTCATGTACTCTGTAGAATTATCAACTAGAATAAAATTGTTTCTCATTTTGTTTTTAAAAACAAAATTTGAGCTGGGTGTCGGTGGCTCACATCTGTAATCCTAGCTACTCAGGAGGCTGAGATCGGAGGATTGTGTTTGGAAACCAGCCTGAGCAGGAAAGTCTGTGAGACTCTTATCTCTAATTAATTCCAGAAAAAGCTGTAAATGGCACTAGGGCTCAACTGGTAGAGTGCTAGCCTTGAGCAAAAGGAGCTCAGGGATAGCACCTAGGACCAGAAAAAAAAATTTTTAGTGGCAGAAAGGGACAGAGGAAGGGTGAACAAATGCAATTATGGTATTCAGTATATACTAGATGTAAAATGAACTGTGCAACTTGTGGGCAGGCATGGAAGGGGAAACCAAGCCAGCCCTGGCAGGAAAGTCTACAAGACTCTTATTTCCAGTTAACCAGCAAGAAACTAGAAGTAGAGTTGTAGCTCATTTAGTAAAGCATTAGTATTGAGTAAAAAAGCTAAGGGACAGTGCTCAAGTGCTGAGTTCAAGCCCCAGTACCAGTACATGTGCATGTGCATGCACACACACACACACACACACACACACACACACACCAGTGTTTAATGAAAGAATCTCTAATAATCAATATTTCCAATTCTTGGGAGTTTATTTTATGTATAGGAAGAGTATTATAGTGCTCAGGAACAGAAAGTTAATAGGAGTTTTTTTCATTATAAAAGTAAGCTTTCAAGCTACCCAGGAGGCTGACATCTGGAGCTTGTGATTCACAACCAGTCTTGGCAGGGAAGTCCATGAAACTCTCATCTCCAATGAACCCAAAAGGTAGGAAGTAGAGCTGTGGCTTAAGTGGTACAGCACCAGACTTGAGCAAAAAAGCTCTGAGTTCAAGCCCCAGGACTGGTACAACAAATAAAAAAGGAAATGGCAAGGTTTCAGGCACTGGAAAGTGTACATTATAATATATAATCATATTTTGTAACTCTGAATACTGTACACAACTGGCTATACATTTTCTAACATGGTTAAAGGTAGGAATGGAGGAGGCAGGAAAAGCAATGAAACACTATTGCCCAAATCTGCAGTGACTCATGACATGCAACAGAACCTGTCATGTGCCACAAGCAGAAGAGGACTTAGGGGAATTCCCCAGGGAATCTCCATAAGCCATTTTTATGCCTTGAATTTGTTTAAAGATAAATTGGAAGTCTCCATAGACATGCTATTAATCCCTTACCTCCCTACATCTTCAAATGCATAAAAATGCACCTCTCTTGCAGAACAAACCAAAGCTTGCTATTTTGTTTGCTAGAGAGCAAGATGGATTTCATAATGTTGGATATGTTTGGCATATATGTAAAATGTTGCTGCTTGAGCCAGGCACTATAGCTCACACCTGTAATCTTACTTAGGAGGGTGAGATCTGAGAACAGAGGTTCAAAGCCAGCCTGGGCAGTAAAGTCTATGAGATTATTCTCTCCAATTAACTACCAAAAATCTAGAAGTGGAGCTATGACAAATGATAGAGCATTAGCTTTGAACAAAAAAGTTCAGGGATAGCACCCAACCCCTCAGTCTAGGTCCTGAAGAATTCAAGACTCAGTACTGGCAAAAAAAAAAAAAAGCAGCTATTCATTTATTTTTATTTTAAATAGTATTTACATAAAAGGTAAACTAGGTCTCTTTCAGAGAAAAGAATAGACTTGGTAACTAAAAGACAGAAACAGAAACCAAGCATTGGAGGCTCACACCTTAAGTCCTAGCTACTCAGGAGGCTGAGATCTGAGGATCACGATTTAAAGTCAGCTCCAGCAGGAAAGTCAGTGAGATTCTTATCTCCAATAAACCACTAGAAAACTGGAAGTAGTGCTGTGGCTCAAGTAGTAGAGTGCTCTCCTTGAGCAGAAGAGCTCAAGGACAGTGCCCAATCCCAGAGTTCAAGCTCCATGACCAATAAAATAAGGATACAGGATGACCCATTGTAACAACGAGATGTACAAGACACTATGTTGAAAACAAACTTTATAAATTTGGTGGGGGGAGGTGGTGGGGAGATGGGGAGGAAAGGGATGGTAGAGGAAAAACAAAGGAGGGGATAACAATGCTCAAGAAGAAGTGGACTCATTACCTTGCTCATGTAACTGTACAGAATCTTTACAATAAAATATATATAAAAGAATTTAATTTTCTTTGTAAGCAAAATATGCTACATTAATTAGTACTATCTCGTTAGTTAATAGGTAGTTGTTATCTCTCTAAAATAAGTAGGTAATTGTGTTAGTTACCTCCTGCTTCATAACAAATAATCCTATAACAATAATCAACATATATTCTCTTTACTTGCTGAGGGTCAGGAATGTAGGGGTGGGTTAGCTGGTGTCAGGCTCAGGGTCACTGGAAGGCTGATGAATGGGGGACCTGCTCCTCACGTGCCCTGCAGTTCCTCATAACATGGCCTCCCTACTGACCCATTGTCTTGGACATAGCATGTACTGTGTTCTCAGGGCAGGCACAGCTGAAGTTGCAATGGCTTCCATGCCGGACACTGTTTTCTCTTGCTGAAACAGATAGCTGAGACCAGGTCATTTATTCAACATAAGCCATCTCTTTGGTTGACGATTCTGGATATTGGTCAAGTCTCCAACCTGCTGGGTTTCTGGTGAGGGCCTCTTGGGCAGGGTTTAGTGGGAGAGTGCAAACTCAGGTCTCACTGACAAAGCCACTAATTCCATCCCAGCAGGCCCCCACCCTCTTGCCTTCTTCTAACTCCCCAGAGACTTCATCAACATATGAATATGGGGATGAAGTTTCTTTTTTCAGTTGGGGTTGGTCGGTAGGTCATGGGCCTGAACTCTGGGCCTGGGCACTTCAGCTCTTCAGCTCAAGGCTGGTGAGCTACCACTTGAGCCACAGACCCTCTGCTGACTTTTTCTGCTTATGTGGTACTTAAGGAATCAAACCGAGGGCCTCATGCATGCAAGGCAAGCACTCTACCACTGAGCCACCTTTCCAGCCCTGGGGATGAAGTTTCTGACATTTGAACTTTTGGAGGACACAGTCGAACCATAGCTTGGAGTTATGGAAGAAACTGCTATTGCACAGGCCAGTATGACAGCCACTGGCTACATGTGGCTATTGAGCACGTGGCTACTAGTTAGCCCACAGCTACTACTCCAAATTGAGATGGATTTGGGGTATAGCTCAAATGGAAAAGCACTTGCCTAGCAAGCACAAGGTCCTTATTTATAATTAATAAATACTTTTTTAAAAAGATGTACTATGGTGAAAAACACATACAAGCTTTTTGAGGACTTGTATGGAAAAAAATGAAGGTTAATATCCCATTCTTTAAAAATGGGCTATGTGTTGAAATAATATTTTGGATATATTGTTTATTGGGCAAATAAAACATTATTTAAGCTAGTTTTGTATGTGTCTTTTTTTTTTTTTTTTTGGGTCCGGTTGTGGGGCATGAACTCTGAGCCTGGACGCTGTCCCTCAGCTCTTCAGCTCAAGGCTAGCACTCTACCACTTGAGCCACAGTGCCACTTCCGGCTTTTTGTTTTCTTTTTGCTTATGTGGTGCTGAGGAATTGAACCCAAGGCCTCAGGCATGCAAGGCAAGCATTCTACCACTGAGCCACCTTCCCAGCCCCTGTATGTGTCTTTTTGATTTCTTCCAACATAGCTCCTAGAAAACTTAAAATTACATATGCTGGCAGCTTCTAGTTACTAGGAGAGCTGTGAACTACTGCCAAAATTCTGTGCACAGTCAGGATACATAAATGGAGTACAGATGACTTGCAGTTGGACCCAGTGGGTCTTCTTCTGTCATCTGTCCAGTCTTCTTCCAAACCTTCCTATATTTCAGCCACAGTGGGAGGATGGATGTTGGTGAGTCAAAGAGAAGCAATCACAAGAATGCTTTTACCTTATCCTCTTTTCTAAAAGTTATGTTTTAAGAAAGCAAAACATATATACAAAACTAGTTTAAATAATGCCCCCAATAAGCAGGAGAAGCTGAAGCACCAGATCTCAAAGCTACTTCGTGAGTTCCCCCTACCACTTCTTCTCTGTGGTCTACAGGCTCATATCCCACTATCCAATTCCTGGCCAGCATCTGCCCGTTCTCTTAAAACATGTCACCAAGATACAACCCAAATTCATTCCTACGGTGTGTAAAATACAAAGATTAAATGTTAAATGTTTTAGGTCATTTTCATTTTGAAACCCAAGGTAGACTTTTAAACACTGAAAGCTCAAAGGTGAGAAATAATCGGAGGTAGGCAAAAGCATTCTTGTGATTGGTTTCTCTGCGATTCATCAACATTGCTCCAGTGTGGCTGGGTGGGATGGGAGTCTAGATGAAGACTCAACGGATGGTAGAAGTGGACCCATGGAGTCTAGCTGCAGTCATCTAAAGTGTTCGAACTATGCATTTGGTGACGAATAATCAGGAAACCCATAGCCTTTCATTATGGCCTTAATGGATTTTTTTTCCCTAAAGATCTTTCCATACACACATGTACATTATTACCTGGGTCACTGCTGTAGGCTACAAAATAATATTACAAGCCAGCCAGCTACAGAGAAAGAGACCATCTAAAGGGTTTTCTTACACACACGTACACACAGTATGTGTTTTCTTGATCCATTACTTTTCTTCATAGCAATCCCAATCTTATCATCTGATAGGAAATAACTGAATCCCATATTTGTTCTTATGGTCCATGTGACATCTCTTTATGAAAATATTATTCATTCCGCCATGGGGAAAAAGAAGTCTATGCACATTTCACTGCACTTGCTATCACTCTCGTACCTAAATGAAACTATTCTAACAATAGCTTGTAGAACCTAGGTTTCAAGCTAATCGTCTAGTATAAGAGACAGATTTATTTTTCATATATTTTTATTGTTTTTAAGTAGTTGTATAAAGGGGTTTCAATTCAACAATGCATCTTGATCAATGTCACCTCTCCATTTTCTCCCATAAGAGACAGGTTTGCCACTCTCCTTTTAAAAAAAAAAATCAGCATTTACATTTAGAGAAGAAGTTCTGGGCTGGCTGCCAGAGGCTCATAGCTATAATCCTACTTACTCAGAAGACTGAGATCTAAGCATCATGGTGCAAAACTAACCCACGCAGGAAAGTCTATGAGACTCCTATTTCCAGTTAACCAGCCAAAAGCCAGAAGAGTGGCAGAGTGACAGCCTTGAGCACAACAGTGAAGGGGTAATGCCCAAGACCTGAGTTCAAGCTCCAGCAACAGAAAAAAGAAAAAAAGAGAAAACTCTGAGATGTCTGCCATTCATACCAGGAAGGCCAAAAGAAACAGAAAAGGTCAGACAGAGGTGGAATCATGTTGGCTCCAGAATTTCCAGATTGAATTTGATGGGGCTACTTAGCTTGTCTGAGCTTTATCTAGAAAATAAGGACAATCATGCAGGCATCAGTGTACTCCAATGGGAAGACCAAAGATGCTATTAGAACAGAGTGTGACTAGGATCATTATGAAGGTTGGTCTCACTCTGCTTCCCTTCCCCTTCTTCTCATTGTCATATGCATTGTGGGAGTTAAAGACATTGCTTCAGTCCTGTGGGTGCATGTGACCACAGGCTAGAACCCAAGTGAACACAGACAGTATTATGAGTGGCTAAATGGGAGATAAAAGGATCTCTTCTTAAAGTTTGCCATGTGAGAAGATGGAATTCACTGATTCAGACGCACAGCTGAGACTGGGCAAACCAGCCAGAGGCAACTAACAAATGTGTCAACTAGTGAAATGGAATGAATCAAGCAATGGTGCAAGAGCCTTTGGTGTGGCAGTCTGGCAAATGACCTGTGCTCAGCAGGTCCTGACAGGATGGGTTTGGGGGTGGGGTAGGGGTGAGGGGAACCACTATCCTGGTCTGGTCTGTTGGGAAAAGTTCTATAACAAAAAATATGATTGTAGAATCTGTGAATATCTTTGGTTGAAGGGGGTAGAGAATAGGAGCAGAGGGTGTTATGAAGACAAGGTGGGCCTGAGAAAGAGGGTTCAAGGAAGAGACAGTCTCATGGGTTATACATGATTCTAAACCTGTAGTGAGAACAGGGGTTAGAAACAACAGCAAGAAAGAAAAAAAAACCACTTGTGTCCCTATCTTGGGGTTCATTTCACTTAACATCACCTTATCTGACCTTTTCTGCTTGTCCCAGACATATACTAGTTATTGCAAATAAGGGAAACCATGGGACCTATGTTTCTTTGGGCCTGGCTTACTTTACTTAATAGAATTTTTTTCTAAGTCTTTCCATGGGGAAATGTCATTCTTTCTGATGGAGGCATAGAATTCCATTGTGTATATATATACCACATTTTCTTGATCCATTCATCTACTGAAGGGCATCTGGGTTGGTTCCAGATCTTAGCTATGGTAAATAATGCTGTGATAGACAGTTGTGCTGGCAGCTTTAGTATGGTCTTGTTTGTGATCATTTGGGTAAATGTCCAAAAGTGGGATTGCTGTGTCAGAGGGGAGTTCTATGTGGAGTCTTCTGAGGAACTTCGATGCTGCTTTCCAAAGTGGTTGAACAAGTTTACACTCCCACCAACAGTGCAGTAGAGTTTCCTTCTGGCCACATCCCCTCTGTTGTTATTAGAGTTCTTGGTTATAGCCATTCTAACTGGGAATCTCAGTGTTATTTTGATTTGCATTTCTTTTATGGCTAGAGAGGTTGAACATTTCTTCATGTATCTATTGGCCATTCTTCTTTCCTCTTCAGAGAAGTTTCTCTTTAAGTCTTTAGCCCACTTATAGTCCTTGTTTTCACTGTTTTTGATGTCAGTCTAATTTGGGGAGGGGAAGGGAAAAAACAAAATGTTTAAATAGGGATACAGGTTGATCCATTGTAACAATGAGATGTACAAGACACCATGTTGAAAAACAAACTTTACAATTTCGGGGGAGGTAGTTGTGAAGGTGGGAAGGAAGGGATGGTAAGGGAAAAACAAAGGAGGAGGCAACAATGCTTGAAATGTACTCATTAACTTGCTCATGTAACTGTAACCCCTCTGTACAGTATTTTTACAATTAAAAAAACCATTAAAAAATAAAATAAATGTGTAGTGAAAGAGCAAGGAAGGGATAGGAACAGAGGGGAAATTTCTGGAAAGATTAGCCCAATGTAGGGCCCAGGGTTAGAGTGAGGTGTAGAAGGCTTGAAGCTTTTCCAAGGGGATTCACTATTAAGCCCCTACAAAGAAAAGCTAAAGGCATTGGGTAGCGGACAGCAAATGGCTTCAAAGAGACCAGCTCCTTCAGCAATATGGCCTTACTCCCCATAATGGCATAGAAGAAAGTATTTCTGTTTCCATAGAAAAATAAGGACAGGAATGTCAAACTATGAGACACAAGAACAGCTCCTGCAGAGGGCTATGAAATTTAATTCCTTGGTGTTCTTTCTACAGAGGAAAACCCTCTCCCCACTGCCCTGTCTTCCTGCTATATTTGTTTATGATCTCTCAGTTTATGACATTTGGTAAATGAACATTTGTGAGGTCCAAATTTGTAGACTATGGCCTGAACAAACTCAGGACCGAACATTTTGCTGTTATAAAGCTTCCAGGCCCTAAGTTGCTTAAGTTTCAGGAAACCAGTTTCCTCCCTCTGGAATTTTATATTCTACTACATTTCCCATCCACTCGGTGGAACTTCAGCTTTCCCTTCCATTCAGACAGAACTTTGTCTTTCTTCAGACCAGGACTTTCTCCTTCAAGGGCTCACCAGTGAGTAAAAGCAGTTAGGGTGGAGGGTGTCCTAGGCAAAGATCTGGGAGCCACAATTCTCCAACTGGTAACCAGTTCTCAGATGGAAGGCTAGACTATATGGGAGTCAGGGGTAGCGGTTCACATTTTTAAATTAGTTTTCAAAAACTGATACATAAGCTAGGTACTGGGGCTCATGGCTGTAACCCTAGCTACTCAGGAGGCTGAGATCTGAGGATCGTGGTTCAAAGGCAGCCCAAGCAGGAAAGTCTATGAGTCTCTTATATCCAATTAAGTACCAGAAAACCAGAAGTGGTGCTGTGGCTCAAAGTAGTAGAGTGCTAGCCTTGAGCAAAAAGAGCTCAGGGGTGGTGCCTACTCCTGGAGTTCAAGCTCCATAACCACCACAACCACTACCACCACCACCATCAACAACAACAAAATCATAAAACAAAGAACTCAAAAATTCTACACATTTCTATCTATGGGGTGTTAAGATGTGTATTTTGTTTGAATCAGAGTAAACATATCTAGCTCCTTAAATATTGATAATTTCTTTTTATTTGTGTGCTGGTACTAGGGCTTGAACTCAGGACCTTGATGCTGTCCCTGAGCTTTTTCATTCAAGGTTGATGCTTTACCACTTGAGCCACAGCTCCACAGCTGGAGTTAAATGAATATAAGAGTTTTATAGCCATCCCTTCAGATCCTCAGATCTCAGCTTCCTAAGTTGCTAAGATTATAGGCATGAGCCACCAGCACCTAACTTGTTTCTTTACAGTGAAAATAAAATTATTTCTGGTAGATTTTTGAAATTTATAATATATGCTCATTCGCCCTAGTCAGTCTCCTGATGTAAAAGCATACCAGACAGAGCTCCTTATTCCTCCCTTAACACGCACTTAACAAACATGACCATTTTTCTCCATTCTATCCCCTATTCTCCTACCCTCCAGTAGCCACTGTTCTCCTCTCTACTTCTATGAGATCAAGGTTTTGTTTTCATTCCCCAGACACATGAGATCATGTTGTACTCATCTTTCAGTGCCTGGCTTATTTCACTTAACATAATGATCTCCAGTCCCAACCATGCTGTGGCTAAGAACAGGATTTCCTTCTTTGTTGCCAATGAATATTATACATATCATATATATATATATATATTTATATTCCACTTAATGGAATATAATACACATTCCACTGGGAATATGTATATTTCCTTTATCCATTCATCCACAGATGGACACATATTATTATTTCTAGGTCTTGGTTATTGTGCATAGTTCTGTAAAACCTTTACCTCCCAGAAACAGTGAATTTCTCTTCGTGGCACTGACTTCGGGACAGGTTGTTGGGAAGGTAGGGTGTGTGTTGTTTCCAGGCTAGACTTGATTTTTTGGTCAGTTGTGGACCTTGAACACAGGGTCTGGGCACTGTCTTTGAGTTTTTTGTTCAAGACTAGAGCTCTACTACTTTGAGTCACAACAATACTTACTTACAGTGTTCAGGTGGTTAACTGGAAATAAGAATCTCACAGACTTGGGGCTGGGAAGGTGGCTCAGTGGTAGAGCACTTGCTTTGCATGCATGAGGCCCTGGGTTCGATTCCTCAGCACCACATAAGAAAAAAGAAAAAAGCCGGAAGTGGCGCTGTGGCTCAAGTGGTAGAGCGCTATCCTTGAGCTGAAGAGCTGAGGGACAGCGCCCAGGCCCAGAGTTCAGGCCCCACGACTGGACCCCGCCCCCCACCCCACCCCCAAAAAAAGAATCTCACAGACTTTCCTGCCCAGGCTGGCTTTGAACCACAATCCTTAGCTCTCAGCCTCCTGAGTAGCTAGGATTATAGGCATGAGTCACCAGCTCCCAGCTCCAGACTGAACTCTTAAAAACAACTCTCATCATATCCTCTGGGTTTCCTTCTTCTTTCTTCTAGTCACTGCTGGCTAGATTCAGGAAATTCAGTGAAGCCCTAGAGGACAGCAGAGGCATAGCTGGAAGGAGCTGGTATGGAAACCTCTCCTCCCAACTCATTCTAATCATTGCTGAGAGTCAAATAAACCTTTATTGTATTGGGCCACGGTGAGGTGGCAATTCTTATCTACGTGACTGTATACATGATTAGAGCGTGACTTCTGTCTGAGTTATGGTTGTGACAGTATGCGCATGTAGGTGTTAAAACTGGACCCTGATGAAAGTGAACTACAAAACACATGAGTAGAAGCAGGAGGGAGAGACTGGAGAGAATGAGGGAACAGAAGATGCTGTACGAAGGGAAATAACTCATTACCTGACTCATGTAATTGTAATCCCTCTGTACAGCACCTCTATAATAATAATAAATTCATTTTTTTAAAGATAGGAGCCCTATGAAAAGGCCCAATCACACATCATCCTGAGCTATGAAGCCAGAAGTACTAAAGCAAAATAAACTTGTTTAAAGAAATTGTGAGTAAACATCAGATGAGAATGTAAGATAACATTTAAAAAATCAATTCCATGTGAAGACATTTCAATATTCTTTCAACAAACGGTTTTGGACCACTAAACAAACACATGCAAAAGAATGAAGCTGGGTTTCTTCTGCACACTACACACACAGATTAACTCCAAATATACCAAAGACCTAAATTCAAGGGCTAAAATATACAAGTCTTAGAAGAATACATAAAAATTAGCCTTTGTGGGGGCTGAGAAGGTGCTCAGTGGTAGAGTTCTTGCCTTGCATGCATGAGGCCCTGGGTTCAATTCCTCAGCATCACATAAGCAGAAAAAGCCAGAAGTAGTTATGTGGTTCAAGTGTTAGAGCACTGGCCTTGAGTTGAAGAGCTGAGGGACAACCCCCAAGCCCAGAGTTCAGGCCCCATGACCAACAAAAAAAAAGAAAGAAAAAAAGAATTAGCCTTTGTGGGCTTGGATTAATCAGAGCCTTGTCATATTATCAGAAGCACAAAAATAGGTAAATTGGACTTCATCAAAATTGAAAATGTTTGTGATTCATAGGTTATCATCAAGAAAATGAAGACAATTCAAGCTAGGTTGCTCATACTTGCAATCTTAGCTAATTGAGGTTATAGTTAGGATTCTCATACTTTGAGATCAGTCCTGGCAGAAAAGTTTATACGATCCCTTCTTAACCAATAATTAGACACAGTACCTGTCATCCTAGCCACATGGAAGACTGAGATTGGAAAATGGCTGTTCTAGGCCAGTTGAGATAGAAATGTTCATAAGATGTTTTTTTAACCAATGGCTGGGTGAAATAGTATGTGCCTGCCATCCCAGCTAACCAGAAGGCCTGGAATAGGAGGACTGCTTTTCCAGACCAGACAGAGAAAAAAAGGACCACAAGAGTTCAGCTGAACAGGGCATAGCAGTACATGCCTGTCATTCCAGCTAAGAAGTCTTAAAACAGGAGAGCCACAGTCCAAGCTTGAACCACCAGGGAAAATTTGACGGTCAATCTCAAAGTACAGAGTTCAAATGAAGTCTAGAGGCATGGCTCAGAGGCAGAGAACTTTCTTGCCTAGCAAGCATGAAGCCCCGAGTTCAAACTCCAGTTACCACCAAACAAGAAGAACAACAAAAATAACCAAACATACACAAAGAAGTGGAGACAAGGCAAATAGTTAGAGAAAACAATTGGAAATCATATATTTCAGAAGGAACTTGTGTCCAGAACTATTATACCTCAATAGTGAAAAAAAGAGAAAAAATAATTAAAAGATAGTCACATAATCTGAATAGGTATTCCTCTAAGGAAGATATACAGATGACCAATAAACATACAAAAATCATTTCAACATCATTATTAGTCACTAGGTGAGTAAAACTCAAAATCATAAGGAGGGCTGGGTACTAATGGCTCACACTTGTAATCTTAGCTCTTCAGGAGGCTAAGATCTGAGGATCACGATTTGAAACCAGCCAGGAAGAAAAGTCTGTGGGTCTCCAATCTCTAATTAATCACCAAAGGGGCAGAAGTGGAGCTGTGGCTCAAGTGGTAGAGCACTAGCCTTGAGGGGGAAATAGAAAGGCTAAGGGATAGCATGCAGGCCCTAAATTCAAGCCCCAGTACCAGCGTTAATTAACTAATTAATTAATAATTGATTGTAGTGTGGCTATATAACTCAATATCCTAAAAAAATCAATGAGCTATATACTTTTAAGGAAACATTATATTTTAATTATATCCAGTAAAGACATAAAAAACTTATGAATTGTTTTCTTTTTTATTGTGAAA
Organism: Dipodomys spectabilis; assembly: GCF_019054845.1. Taxonomy (NCBI): domain Eukaryota; kingdom Metazoa; phylum Chordata; class Mammalia; order Rodentia; family Heteromyidae; genus Dipodomys; species Dipodomys spectabilis. The sequence goes on from NW_024870772.1 coordinate 31,884,643, forward strand.
ATACCTTATAGAGGGGTTACAATTACATGGGCAAGATTTATGAATTGTTTTCTAACTGACTAATGACATACTTGTACTATAGAATGTGAGAATACAATAAGTTAGGTTATCAACAAGAGGCCTAATAGTTTGGTCCAACAACAGTGCCCAAGAAACCTGTCCTCAGAGCTCAGCTAGCTGCCCACAGCACCACCAGGCCTATGGAGACAAGTAAGTCTACTCCTAAATACCTTCACATGGCCCTTCGTAGTGATGTATGTGATAAAAGTTAATAACTGATATGCTAGTGTACAGTAAAAGAGACCTGGGGTGTAGCATTTGCTGATTACTCTGGCCAATTTCAAGCTGCCAGTATGAGGGCACTAAGCAAAGCTGGGAGAAGAGACATGCAGCAGATGATATCATCTACAGTGGTTTTTTTTTTTCAAAACAAACAGTGCCTTAAAGATACAGCATAGAAGGTGAGCTGCTCATGGGTCTCCAAGCAAAGCCAGGTACCTTTCTTCCTTTCTCCTTGTGGGCTAGAATTCATCCAGGACCCCAAGGTGGGATGATGTAGCCCCTCCAGGCTTCCATAGGTCTTTCTTTATCATTAGTACTGCACTCAGCAAATATTTATTGGGATTAGCATGAAATGACCAAGCCAGTCTCTGTCCCCAGGGACCTTAGGAGTCCATTAGGAGAACCCATCACCTGGCATTCCGGCATCTTGCGTGCAGTCTCTGTTGCTGCCCAAGGGGCCCCTGCCATACACCAAGGATCCCAGAAAGCTGTAAGTTCTCAAGAAAATTTGTTGAATGAATGAAACAACCTTAGAGGTGTGCTGTTTCACAAAAGCTAGCAATGAGTTGTTGACCCTAGAAGCACTTGAAACTGTGTGTGTGTGTGTGTGTGTGTGTGTGTTGTGTGTGTGTGTGTGTGCTTGTGTGTGTGTTGTGTGTGTGTGTGTGTGTGCTTGTGTGTGTGTGTGTGTGAGTACTGGGTCTTGAACTCAGGGCCTTGTGCTGCTCTAGATGAGCTTTTTGGTTCAAGGCTGAGCTGTACCATTTGAGCCACACCTCTACTTCCAGTTTTGTGATAGTTAATTGGAGGTAAGTGTCTCATGTATTTTTCTATCAGGAGCTGGCTTCGAGCAGTGATCCTCAGATCTCAGCCTCCTGCGTAGCTAGAATTTACAGATGAGAGCCACAAGCACCCAGCTGTACCTGAAACTCTTTACCTCTCAGAACTGGGACACAAATATACCAACTGCTGCCCACTCCATGGTGAGCTGATGCCTCTGTAAGTGATGGATTGACTTCATCAATCAGTGAGTAGATACACAAATCAGTAATTAAATTCATCAGTAATTAATCAATCAGTAATGAACCAGTAAATGTCTAGGTCAATGATATTCTGAAGAGAAAGTCAGAATAGTTGTGGAATAGAAGTTGTGGAAGTCATAGTTTACAAGTGCTGGTCTATTTTCTACCAACCACGGCACAAGAATTTAAGAAATGTTTTCCTAAAAACTGAGTGGAGCTGGGCACTGATGGTTCATGTCAATAATCCTAGTTACACAGGAGACTGAGACTTGAGAATCACAGTTTGAAGCCAGCCTGATCTGAAAATTCTGTGAAACTCTTATCTTCAATTAACCACCAAAGCCAGAAGTGGTAGTAGCATAGCTCAAGTGGTAGAGAGCTGGCCTTGAACGAAAAAAGCCAAGTGGGAGCATAAGACCCTGAGTTCAAGCCTCCAACTGGCAGAAAGAAAGAAAGAAAGAAAGAAAGAAAGAAAGAAAGAAAGAAAGAAAGAAAGAAAGAAAGAAAGAAAGAAAGAAAGAAAGAAAGAAAGAAAGAAAGAAAGAAAGAAAGGAAGGAAGGAAGGAAGGAAGGAAGGAAGGAAGGAAGAAAGGAAGGAAGGAAGGAGGAAGGGAGGGAGGGAGGGAGGAAGGGAGGGAGGGAGGAAGGAAGGGAGGAAAGGAGGGAGGGAGGAAGGAAGGAAGGGAGGAAGGAAGGAAGGGAGGAATGGAGGGAAGGAGGAAGGAAGGAAGGAAGGAAAGAAGGGAGGAAGGAAGGAAAGAAGGGAGGAAGGAAGGAAAGAAGGGAGGAAGGAAAGAAAGGAAGGAAGAAGGAAAGAAGGAAGGAAGGAAGGAAGAAAAGAAGGAAGAAAAGAAGAAAGAAAGAACGAACTTGAATGGACTGAACGGACACAAACAGGAGGCAAGGAGCAGATGTGAATTTTCCAGACCTTCTCAGATGTGCCCTTAATAGTCATTTGTATCACTATAAATACATGGAGCAAAAAATAAACACCATGAGGAAATGCATAAACATTTGCGTAAACACACACCCATGACCTGGAAGGCCACTAGAGTCCTTTGGGTTTTTTTTTTCTTGTTTTAAATGAGCCCTTGAAAAATTACTATATCAGTTTCAGTGAGGAGCAATTTCACTGAGTTTTCAATTGGGTGCACTCTCATCATCTTGGAAGTGCTCGCTTGTACATCTGAGTATATACAAATGCCCTGGGTGCTTCTGGATCTGGGAATACAGTTTATCTGATGTAGCAGCTGCCTCCATTTGTCTTTACAGAAACTTTCTGCAAAAGTCAAATGTTTAACTCCAACAGGAAAAACAGCGAGGAAAGGTAAAACTCCATCTACTTCGTGTACCTCACAGTGCACAAATCATACACTGGTTACAGAACTCTCATAGCTTCCCTGACTGACGCAAGTACTACTCCATGCTCATTTGAAGGACAGTGCTCTCACCAGCCACTGGTAGCTCACCCCTTTAATCCTAGCTAATCTGGGAGGCTGAGATATTGGAATCACAATTTGTTTTGTTCTTTCTTTTTAGCATGGATTTGATGTACAACAGGGGTTCTTTGTGACATTTCCACACACACGTGAGAAGTACTCTGAGATGCGTGCTACATAAGGATAGAAGAAATTCACCTGGGATATACTAGAACTTCAAAACACACCATGATAAGTTCCTCAAAGTAAAAGTGTAAGTGTTGATCTAAATTTTGCCTTTTTTTGCCAGTCCTGGGGCTAGGCACTGCCCCTGAGCTTCTTCCAGCTTTTTCTGAGTAGTTTTTTGGAGATAAAAGTCTTGTGGACGTTCTTGCCTGGGCTGGCTTCGAACTATGATCCTCAGATCTCAGCCTCCTGCCTAGGTAGGATTACAGGCTTGAGCCATCAGCACCTGGCTTAAATTTTGTTAACTCTTGACTTAAAAATTTCTAGGAATTTATCTCAAGAAACCAAAGAAGGAATTCATAGACATAGGTTCAAGTATAAATTTACATTAATGTTTATATTATCCCAGTTGGTTCGCTGACTACGGTAGTAGGGGAATTTCTGGATTACCCCAATTTTGATTCTTTCATGGTCTATTCGATATAGACCACTTCCTAACAGAGTTCAACATACACATAGCTTCTCTCAAATTATGACTTCTAAGATTTAATCCTAATTCCAAACCAAGTTTTTGTTGTTTTTGTCAGTCATGGAGCTTGAACTCTAGGCCTGGGTGCTGTCCCTGAGCTCTTCAGCTCAAGGCTAGCACACTACCACTTGAATCACAGCACTACTTTGGTTTTCTGAGTGATTTACTGGAGACAAGAGTCTCAGGGTTTTTCCTGCCTGGGCTAGCTTTGAACCAGGATCCTTAGATCTCAGCCTCTTGAGTAGCTAGGAGGGGTGAGCCACCAGCATCAGGCTCAAAACCAAGTTTTAATTGCCCTTCATGATATTCTCTCATTTACAACCTACCCTTAGCATGATTTTATTTAGTTTGCATTTGCTAATCTATGTACTTTTACAGTGTGTGTGTGTGTGTGTGTGTGTGTGTGTGTGTGTGTGTGTATTTGTGTGCTGGTCCTAGGGCTTGAACTCAGGCATGAGCTCTCTCCCTTAGCTATTATGCTCAAGGATAGTGCTTTGCACTGGAGCTACCGTTCCATTTCTGGCTTTTTGAAGGATAGCAATTTGAATCCAATTCGGCAGGAAAGTCTGTGAAACATTTATTCTAATTAGCCACTAAAAAAGAAAAAAAAACAAAAGCAGTCGAGCTGTGGCTCAAGTGGTAGAGTGCTAATTTTTAACAAAAAATCTCAGGCACAGCACCCAAGCCCTAAGTTCAAGCCCTGGGACTGAAACATGCACATGTATACACATGCATGCACACATACACACATACAAAAGGGTGAGGATCTGCATCCCTGGGTCCATGGAATCACAGACTAATAGAAAGATGTCTTACAGATGGTCATCATTGTGTGTGTGTGTGTGTGTGTGTGTGTGTGTGTGTGTGCACGCATGTTCTAGCACTGGGACTTAAACTCAGGAGCTGTGTGTTATCCCTTAGCATTTTTTTTTTGTCAGGGATGGTACTCTACCATGTGAGCCACAGCTCCACTTCTAAATTTTGGGCGTCTAATTGGAGAGAAGAGTCTCACAGACTTTCCTGCTTGGTCTGGCTTCAAACCCTCCCAAACCAAGATTCATTGTCTCATTGTTCACTCATGTACAAGAAGTATTTTGACTGTATTCACCCTCCCTTCCTCCAAGTACACACACCCACACGTCCCAATATTCATGTTTGTTCAAGTGCATATTAAAAGTCCAAAAGGGTAGCACCATGGAATCTCACACACACACACAAACACACACACACACATATATATACCTGATCATGTATGTTTTTATATATACACATATATATACACATATGATTCCATCTATAGTTATATACAGATTTAAATTTTAAGTCTAACATCCTTTGTCCTTTTGTGCCTGGCTTACTTTTCTTAACATGATAAACTCCAAGTCCATTCATTTCCCTGCAAATAAGATAATTTCATCCATTTTATGGCTGACTAGTACTCCATTGTATACCTATACCACATTTTCTTGATCCATTTATCAATTATATGGCATCTTGGCTGTTTTCGATGTAGCTATTGTGAATAGTTCTGCCATGAACATGGATGGCACCTTTATTGTATCCTGACTTACATTCATGGGATAAATGCCCAAGAGTGAAATACAATGTATTTACAACATGAAATTTACTGACATCCAACATGACCATGATGTTATTATGCAATATTCAAGACAAAAAGGAGGCCACAGATGCCCTATCTGGAATTTCTTCTCTTCTTGTCCCTTCTCACTGGCAGAGACTGTTTTAGTAAAAGAGTTGAGTTGGCTTAGCTTTAGACCATCAATGGTGCTGAACTGTCATTAATTCCTAAACCTTTGCTTCCCCTCTCTTCTTTTCTCTACATTGTATCTTCTATTATTATTATTATTGCAAGAAGATACAAACAATCTCGAATTTACCATTTCACTTTGTGTGTGTGTGTGTGTGTGTGTGTGTGTATGGTGTCTATAGTGGAATCTCAGGTCTGCCTTGAACTCTACTTGCACTGAGCCACCCCTCCCCCAGCCATATGAACTATTTCCATGTGTACAGACCAATAGCATGAGCGTATTCACAGTGCTCCAGGCCCTGAGTTCAAGCTCCAGGAATGGTGTGCATGCATGTGTGCACATGGGTGCACGTGTATGTGCACACACAGAGAAAGAAATTTTACACACACGGTTTCACACATACATGACCTGTGTGCACATTATGCTGTGACTCATGCCACGTCCTGCTTTAACTGTCCTGCCTTTAGAACAGACAGAGGCCACGTAGTTACAGTTTTCCTTGTCCTGGTGGGTGTTGTTTCACTCCTGATGTGTTTTAACAGCATCCCTGTCCTCTGAGAGTTTGATGCTCCTGCATCCTGTTCTGATAAAGGTATCAGTGGTCTCACAGAAAGTCCAGAAGGTTCACAAAAGGACCGGAAGGACAGCTGGTCTGGTGTTAAAGTCTTATGTGATGTCGTAAGGGATAGATAGATCCAAGTACCAAGCACCTTAACAGTCATCCACCCTTTTCCTCCCATCTGGGCAGTGGGTTCATTCATAGTTTTGACTTCATACCGACTCTTCACAGTCCCGGCCACAGGAATCTTCTAGAGATTAAGATTCAGGCCGTGACTAAGCAGCCAACTTCCTGCTGTCAGGAATGCCAGAAGCTCAAGGCCCACTCAGATCTTCAAGAAAAATCTTATCACTTCGTGGAAGTGGCCTCTCTTTGGGGACCAAAGCCCCAAGTGAGATCACAGGATAAAGGCCACTTCCTGTCTCCAGTTGCTTTGATTTCTTCTTTAGAGAATCTCCAGCGGGAAGTAGATAGAAATGGAAAACACCCTTGTTGTTTCTTCTGAAGGAATTCTCAGGGAAGTCTCAACACTTCTCAAGGTTTGACTTAGTCACTTTCCCAAATACCATCTACCCCTCCCCCCACTTCCCCCCCCTTTTTTTGGTGCTAGTACTAGGGCTTGAATTCAGGACTTGGGCATTATCCCTTAGCTTTTCTGCTCAAATCTGGCACCCTACCTCTTGAACCATAGCTCTACATGTGGCTTTTTGTCGTTGATGTTATTGTTAATTGGAGCTAAGAGTCTCATAGATTTTCCTACCTAGGCTGGCTTCAAACCAAGATCCTCAGATCTCAGGCTCCTGAGTAGCTAGAATTACAGGTGCCCATCCCCATTTCTTCTTTGAGGAGGGTTTTGATCCTCTTAGTTACGTGGGTCCTCTTAGCAATGGAACACACTTATTCTACCATCACTTTCTGAATTAAATCAAGTTGAGGGACTTGGGTCTAAGTCCATGTTGTCCACAGGCAAAGCATCGCCATTGTGTCCTTGCATTCCTGACGGGTGAGGCATGCCTTTTGAAGCCTATCTTGATCCCTTAGGTGGGTGCTGCTGGCCTCCCTGTGACCCCAAACTCCTGCCAGTGCTTGTCCCAGTGGGAGCACCAAGTATTTGGTCTCATCTACATTTTAGAGAAATAGAGCATGATAGGGTTTTTCCAGAAGTGTGTTGCCATTTTCCATGAAAAGTTCTGGGTGTTCCCTTGTTGGGCACAACTGCCCTTTGTCACTAGTTTTCCTCCTACAGAGGTACTTTCCTGTCAGTACGAAAGCCTCACAAGTTAGGTTTTGTTTATGTAGACTTGACCCCAATCCAAGAGATAAACATGGGGTAGTTGCTGTTATTTGTTTTGAAAAATACACTGAATTGGGATCAACACAAGTCTGCTGTCTAATTTCTGTGCCGTGATTTACCTGCATTCCTACACCCCAGTAACATCCTGCTGCCATGGGACAAGAGGGGAGAAAACAGTAAAAGAGTCAGGTTAAGACCAGATTAAGAATATAGGAGAATTAGCTATCTCTGATGGCTTATACCTGTAATTGTACCTACTCAGGAGGTTGAAATCTGAGGGTCACCACTCAAAGCCAGTCCAGGCAGGAAAATTTGGGAGATTCTTATCTCCAATTAAACCACCAAGAAGCTGGAAGTGGATCTGTGGCTCAAGTGGTACAGCATCAGACCTGAGGGAAAAAGCCAAGGAACAGTGTCTAGGTCCTGAGTTCAAACCCCAGTACTGGCACAACACAAACACAAGAGTAGGAAGATTCAGAATCAGCTACTTGGGCACATTTCTTGTCTCTGCAATTGTGCAATCTTGGAGAAGCTCACCTCTCCAGATGTCTGGCTGGCTTGTTCAGCTGTGAAATAGATATACCAATCTCTTAATCTCATATAACAATCATGCAGCTGGGAATCGTAGCTCAAGTCTACCTACTTGGGAAAGGCAGAGATATGGATATCACAATTCCAGGCCAGCCCAGGAGTAAGTTTGTGAGACTCAATCTCAACCAATGTCTGGGTACAGTGGCACATACCTGTCATCTTCGGTAACCTGGGGAAGCAGAAGTAGAAGGATCACCTCCCAGGCCTTCCCAGGCATAAAGAGAAACCTTACCTTGAAAATAATGCAAAAAGTGACTGGAGTGGTAACTCAAGTAGTAGAATGCCTGCCTACCAAGCTCGAGGCCCTGCATTCAATCTCCAGTCTAAAGGGGAAAATCATGCACATCATGGAAATATGACCCACATAAAACATTTAGTGAAGTATCACACACAGCCTCTGATGTCATGGAATTTACAAGTTCGATTCCACAGTATATGGTTTCTCTGCTCTAGTCACGTGAGATTCTTCAGCATCTCCTGAACAAATCAAGCACATTTCTGCCCCAGAGCCTTTGCACTGGTTGTTTTCATCACTTGAACTCTCAGATGGCTTGTGCATGGCTTACTGTCTTGATTTCTTCATCTTTTACTAGGGTGCCTTTCCAGGCCACTTTAATCTAAGAGCTTTCCCACTTCTATTCCTCTTTATATGTCCTTCCTATTTCATTTTCTTTATAGCTCTAAATGTGCCTGTGTGTATGTGTGTGCCTCTGTGTGTGTGTGTGTGTGTGTGTGTGTGTGTGTGTGTGTGTGTGTGTGTGTGTGTGTGCCTGTTACTGAGGTTTGAACTCAGGGCTTGCACACTGTCCCTGAGCTTTTTTTTATCCAAGGCTAGTACTCTACCACTTAAGCCACAGCTCCACTTCTAACATTTTGGTGGCTAACTGGAGATAAGAGTCTCACAAACGTTCCTGACTAGGCTGACTTCAAACTGTGATTTTCAGATCTCAGCTTCCCAAGGAGCTAGGATTATAGATGTGAGCCTCCAAGTCCCAGCTATAGCTCTTCTCAGTGCTGAACGCTGTATAGAGCTGAGTCTGTTAATTGCTTGTGTCTATTCACTAAAGTGCAAGTCCCACAGGCAAACTTGCCTTTATTTTTTTCACAGCTGTATCTTTAGCACCCAGAACTGAGTTAAGACATTGTGGTTGCTTAATAAATATTTTGTTGGATGAATGAGTAATAAAAAAATGCTGTGAAAATCCAATGAGCTAACTCTGGAAATTAGAGATACAAGATGTTCTGGGGCATGTGAAGGTCCTCCATGCAGACCATGAGGGGTTAAGGCACATTCACAGATATGGGAAGCCTGGCGCACTTGGATCTGAAAGGCTTCTGCTCAGTTGGAATCTGTCAAAGAGGGATGGAGAGGAGGCTGGAGGGCTAGAGAGGTTGACTTTCTCCTCCTAGTGTCCTCCCTGCTGGCTCACACTGTCTTGGTCACTAATTGACAATCAGGTGCTGGGTTGAAGGAGGAGTCACAGGGAAAGCCTAGGAATAGAGTAGTATAGGAGACCGGCTCGTGCAGGCTTGGTAGTCCTAGTCTGAGAATCCAGAATCCAGAATGCTGCAACATAATGCCAAAAGTTCAAGGTACACACACTTTCATGTATAAAATTAACAAAATAACCCAATACATACACACATAGATATGTGTATGTATGTGTGTATATAGACAGGTACAGAGACAGAAAGATAGAGAGAGATGATATCTAGGCTCAGAATCTCAAGGACTTTTCTGCCTGGACTGGCTTCAAACCTTGATCTTCTGGGTGTAAGCCTCCTGAGTAGCTATGATTACAAATGTGAGGCACTGGTATGGTTTCATTTACTTTTTCCTTTAACAAACAGGCTAAAGTGGATTCACAGGGGTGATTAACCAATGTGGATGATATTCCACAGAGATCACTGTCCAATGGGGCAGAGAAAAACAAGAAAAATAAACAAAAATGTAACACATCTGTAAGCTGTAATAGGTGTGAAGGAATGACACAAGAGGGAGGAGGGAAGGGACCTAGCTGTACCAAGTCAGACTGAATCCTAGGAAAAGCAGATTTCAGTAAGATAATGAGCTGGGTATGGGTGAATCATATCTGTAATCCTAGCTACTCAGGAGGCTGAGATCTGAGGATCATGGGTCAAAGCCAGTCAAGGCAAAAACTTCTGTGAGACTCTTACCTCCACTAAATTTCCCAAAAATCTGGAAGTGGAGCTGTGGCTCAAATGGTAGAGCACTAGCTTTGAGCAAAAAACCTCAGGGACAGTACCCAGATGTTGAGTTTAAGCCCCAGACCTTCACCAAAAAAAAAAACAACTCAAAAACAAAAAACAAAACAACAACATAATGAGGTGTGTCATGGGAGATGCTCTATGTACCAGGAAAATGGCTAAGGACAGGCTGCCTGCCTCATTCTCTGAGCTCATATGAAATGCTTCAGTGATGGCCCAACCAGAGCATTAATTATTCTTTGCAGGTTATTTGGGAGACTTTCATTTTATTATAAAACTCCCTTCCATCTAACAACTAACCATTTCTCCCTGTGTATCATGCCCTTCAAATTATCTCTGCGCTGCTGAAAGGCCCCAACCTATTTTTCAAGTAGGTATCTTTTTTTTGCTTTTTACTCACCACGTGTGTGTGTGTGTGTGTGTGTGTGTGTGTGTGTGTGTGTGTGTGTGTGTGTGTGTGTGTACACTGAGGCTTGAACTCAGGGCCTCGCTTGCCTTCCCCCTGCCACTCCCTCTCCCCACAAGGCTGGTACTCTACCGCTAAAGCCACAGTTCCACTTCCAGCTTTTTGCTAGTTAATTAGAGACAAGAGACTCATGGACTTTCCTGACCTGGCTTTGAACCATGATCCTCAGATTTCAGCCTCCTGAGTAGCTAGGATTATGGGTGTGAGCCATCAGTGCCTTCCACTGCCCTTTAAACTCAGGACCATAGGCCTAAATGGACCACCTTCTCAGGGTGTGCAGTATAGGTAAGGGTCTGCCTTGAGGTAATAGCTGGAGGCAGTTAGCTAGCACCTGGTGGAGGCCCTATCAGCATGATGCTCTGCATCTTCCTATTCCCACAGGCCTTATTCTTCCATGAAGGCAGGCCCTGGGGATCTTGTCTGAGGATGTCAGTTGTGAGACCCATAGGTACATGCTGTAGTCGTCAGTGGCATTGCTCTTGCTGCCTGGCTCTAGGGATTTAGGTGGACTGCCCCACCTCGCCCACACCGATGCACCAATAACACACGCTTCCTTTCTTCCTGCAGCCCCCAGGAAAGAAGGCTGATCTGGCTTTTCACAACACACCGCCTCAAATACACCTGCCTGTGGCTGGCTTCAAGTATAACATCTGTGGTTTGTCCTTGATGCCCTGCATACCTGTAGAATGATTCAGTCAGCATCCAGAGGCCAAGAATTAGCTATATATTTGCACAATTATTAAAAGCTATATGTGTAAGGCAAATAAGAAAACTTGAAGAAACACAGTGCCTATTCTAGAAATGTATCAATGTGGGATTTTGATGGTGCTAAAGAATAGATTATTTTATTTGTTTGTTTGTTTATTTATTTATTTTTGTCAGTCTCTGGGCCTGGGCACTGTCCCTTAGTTCTTCAGCTCAAGGCTAGTGCACTACCACTTGAGCCATAGCACCACTTCCAGCTTTTCCTGCTTATGTGGTGCTGAGGAATTGAACCCAGGGCCTCATGCATGCAAGGCAAGCACTCTACCAGAGTTACCTGCCCAGCCCTGAACAGATTATTTTAAACTATGATTGTGTGTGTGTGTGTGTGTGTGTGTGTGTGTGTGTGTGTGTACTGGGGCTTGATTTCAGAGCCTCGTGCTCTTTTGCTTGACATTTTTGTTCAAGGCTGGCACTCTAATACTTGAACCACAGCTCTACTTCTGGTTTTGGGTAGTAAATTGGAGATAAGATAATTTATAGACTTTCCTGATACGGGCTGGCTTCAAATTAGGATCCTCAGGTTCCAGCCTCCTGAGTATCTAGGATTACAGGTGTGAGCTAGAAGTGTCTGTTTTTGAGAAGTAGCATATGCTCATAGTATAGAAGGGAATGGGAGAATTGTCAATTGTCTTCCTCACCTCTCATATCTGCTCTGGAAGTCACCATTGTGGGTTAGTGCATAAACATTTCCTCAGAGGTTTGGTAAAGAGGATCATGAAAGGTGTGGTTTTAACTATGAAGGACAAATCACTATCACCAGCTTTACAAGTACATATGGTTCTCTTCCCATCCCAGCCAATCCTTACTCAAGGAATTATAAAATCTGAATGACAGAGCAAATCAAAGTAAGAAGAATGGTGTAAAGGAATGCAGATTGTCATTGTTGGATACCTTAGAAGGAATTAAACTGTGTTTGCCCAAGAAGCAATGGGGGGCTTATGGCTGCTGAGATATGAGCCTGAAGTCCATTTTCCTGCAATGCAATTTAGTCACTAAGAAGAAAGGGAACAGAATACTTACAGAATAAAAGAAGCTCACCAATGCTAGGAAATCAGCAAATGTTCAGATATAAAAACATAACTATGTTTGTAATGAAATACACTTGTGTAATGAAAAGTATAGAATTTATATATACTGTTTATAAAAATATAGAATAAAACCACTTATATAGCATATAATGGAAAATATAAAATTTTAACACTATATTTTTATATCTTTGGCTTGCATTCTGAATATGCATTTAAATATTAATTATACCACATTGTAAAGAAGCAGATAATGAACTTTTTGGTTGATTCAAATACATCCAGCAAGTGAAAGCTATTGAATTTTTTTTTCAGTCTAGAGATTGAACTCAAGGCTTAAATCAGGTGTCCAACAACTTGGGCCACACCATTCCTCATTGAATTCTGGTTTACAAGTTGATTTCCTGAAGCATAGAGAGTGTCATATACAGAGGTGATTCTGTAGCTTGAATATTGGGATCAATCACTTGGGGAGTTTAATCAAGAACCGGTATTATTTTAAAGCTGGGTGCTGGTGGCTCATGCCTGTAATCTTAGCTACTTAGAAGGCTGAGATCTGATGATCTTTGTTAAAAGCCAGGTAGGAGAGTCTGTGAAATGTGTCCAATTAATCAGCAAAAAGCCAGAAGTGGAGGTGTGGCTCAAGTAGTAGAGTGCTAACCTTGAGCAAAAGAGCTAAAAGACAGCACCTGGGCCCAGAGTACTAACACACACATACACACACACACTCACACACACAAAATTAATGCATAAGGACTGATCAAAAATATAAAAATAAGCCGGGCGCTGGTGGCTCACGCCTGTAATCCTAGCTACTCAGGAGGCTGAGATCTGAGGATCACAGTTCAAAGCCAGCCCGGGCAGGAGAGATCTTGAGACTCCTATCTCTAATAAACCACCAGAAAACCGGAAGTGGTGCTGTAGCTCAAGTGGTAGAGCACTCGCCTTGAGCTGAAGAGCTGAGGGACAGCGCCCATGCCCAGAGTTCAAGCCCCATGACCGACCAAAAAAAAGTAAAATAAAATAATAATAATAATAAAAATAAAAACAAAACATATAGCTGTAACCAATAAACTGCACCCAATAAACATGCACCCAATAAATTATACCCAAAAAATATGTATAATTGTTATGTATCAATTAAAAATAGAGCAGAAATTTCAATGTGGTTTGGTTTTTATAAGAGTGCCAAGTAATTCTAATGTGAGTCCAAGGTTTAAAGCTTCTTATTTAATCATGAAAATAGGAATGAAGTCTATTGAGAATTCATCAGAATAAAGCATCTGAATAACATTATCAACTACAAACAAGCTGTCCTGCTCAGGTGAAAAAGGGAAATTTCGTAGTTCTGTAGTTCAAGATTGAAAATTAGACTAGAATTTAAATCTTATTAGAAATTAATAATAAATCTACTACTTAGCATATGGGTGGCATGTTACATGTATCACTTCTAATCTTTGATTACAAGGTAAGAAAAATAGCACAAAATCCACTTTAAAGATTAGGCTAAAACAAGTTCTATAATTTACCTAGAGATACATAGACAGCCATAGGAGGGACTGGGGCTCCAACACAGCTCTGATATTTGGTGAAGCTGCACATAGACCCACCATCCCTTCCTGCTAAAGATGTAACGGTCATAAATAACATGGCACAAAGCACCATTTAGCTTTTGTTTAATTAAACAGTCCTCGTGTGCACGCAAGGTTTAAAAAAAAGCCTAAATAGATGCCCACCAACCACCAGGGCCTTTTGGAGGGGGTAAACTTTTTAAAAATTATTATTAATTAATTTGTTTGTTTTTGTGCTGTTCCTAAGACTTGAACTCAGGGCCTTGAGCTCTCACGTGGCTTTTTTTTTTTTTTTTTTTTTTTTGGTCATGGGGCTTGAACTCTGGGCTTGGACGCAGTCCCTCAGCTCTTCAGCTCAAGGCAAGCACTCTACTACTTGAGCTACAGCAGTTTTCTGGTGGTTTATTGGAGATAAGAGTTTCACAGACTTTCCTGCCCGGGCTGGCTTTGAACCGCGATCCTCAGATCTCAGCCTCCTGAGTAGCTAGGATTACAGGCGTGAGCCACCGGCGCCCGGCTTCACTTGGCTTTTTTGGTCAAGACTGGCACTTCATCACTTGTGCCTCACCTCTACTTCTGGGTTTTCACTGGTTGATTTATGATAGGAATGTCATGAACTTTCCTGCCCTGGCTGGCTTTGACTGCAGTTCTCAGGTCTCAGCCTCCTGAGTAGCTACAATTACAGGTGTGAACCTCCAGCACCCAACTTGTCTTTTTACTTTAAATACTTGGTATATTTCTGTTGTGTGGATTTATTTTACACCAAACAATCACGAATTACATTTGTAATTTATAATGTCTCAAAGCCAATATAGGGTCTGCTTAAGAAGCAGCACTTTCCCACTTTCCCTGGACTTCAATTTTCTAACCCCTCCTCTAGCAACAAGAGATAATAATAACACCTGCTGGAGGAGGTTTTGTGAGGATTAGATTTCTCCATAAGAAGAATATTACCTCTAGTGATCACAGACCATCAGTATAAAAAATAATCTATATATTTCTTTGTCCTGAATTCTCTTTAACTTTCTTCCCTATTTAAACTTGGCATCTAGCCAGACCATGGTAATTCCAGTTCTTGTGGATGGAGAACCAAAGAGAAACTCCCACAATCCTCCAGTGGCTACTAAACATGGGGGTGGGGAGGTTCTAATCCCAAGCCCCCTTTTTATCAGAGCAGCTCCAACCCAGCTCACAGGAGGTTCATAATTTCCCATGAAGTAACATTAGAAAACATGAGATCATTTTAGAGCTGTTTTTCCTTCCCACCATGAGGGCATTAAAAAAAAATTAAAATGTGTCAAAACAAGAACAGCAGTCAACACACAAGCAGAGCTTATCTTGTGAGAAGGCGGAGCTCCCATAGGTGTCCTGCAGACAAGGCAACTGCTCCCTTCCTCCCTCCCTCCCTCCTTCTGTCCCTCTGTCCCTCCCTTCTTCCCTTCTTCCTGCCTTCTTCCCTTCCTTCCCTTCCTTTCCTTCCTTCCCTTCCTCCTTTCATTCTGTACTGGGACTTGAACTCAGAGCCAGGTACTCTCCCTTAGCTTTTCCACTGAAGGCGGGGGTGCTCCCATTTGAACCACAGCTTCACTTTGGGCTTTTTGATGGTTAATTGGAGATAAGAATCTCACAAGCTGACTTTGAACCTCAAATCTCAGTCTCCCGAGTAGTTAGGATTACAGGCACAAGCCACCCATGCCTGGCTTAATTTGTTTTTGCAGTACTAAGGATAATCCCTTGCGCATGCTAGGCAAGTGCCCTGCCACTTGAGCCATTCCCTAAACTTCCAGTCCCCTCTTTTCTCCAGAACTGGCAACAGGGAACCAATAATCACACTTGTGATTTTGAAGTGCTCATAAGAGAAACATGCTTTGGCTATTTGCCAGCGAAAGAGCATAGGAGCTCTGCAGCCTGCATTGGCCTCAGCGCACTGATGAAGGCCAGCCTCCCTGCAAACCACAGCAACACTTTTTTTTTTTTAAGATATCAAGAGCCTACGTGAGTCAGGCATAATTACCTGGGCAAGACCCAAGGAAAAGGGCCTACTTGTCAACACTTCTTAAAACCCTCCAACTTAAAAAAAAAAAATCACCCAGTATTAACTGAACTGTGACTTCTGATATGTTCTAAGAAGGAACGCCCGCGCTTCCGGGGGAAGCAGATTGCAAGTTAAGGTGGGGGAAAGAGAGATTGATCTTCCCTCTGCAGGAAGCCGGGAGACCCTTGCTGTCCCTTCGCTTGGACACGTAGCTGTGGAAACCAGGGTTCAGGTCGAGTTAATTAGCAGTGGCTACGAGGGAGAAAGTTCCCGAGCAGGATGAGCAGGATGCCGGGGTGGAAAGGGCAGCTGGCCAGAGCGCACGTAGGGGCTGGACACTCCTGCTGGGCCGGCGACGACAAATGGCACTCTGGCTCTGAATTAAAAAGGGGTACTGGCGCTCAAGAGAGCAAAGCAGACACGTTCCAGAAAACACACGTGCCTTTCCCCTCACACACAGGGGATGGGAACACAACGCAAATGATCTAGTGGCTCCTTATCCACCAGGTAGGTCAGCCAAGTGTATGCAGGAGAGATCCACACCGTGAGAAGAGCTAGGTTAGAAAAGACTAGTTTTCGTAATTGATCCCTTCCCTTTCCTTCCCTTCTTCCCTTCTTCCCTTTTCCTCCCCTCCCCTCCCCAGCCCTCTCTTCCCCTCCCCTCCTTTTCCTTCTTTCTTATTTCCTTTCTTTCTCCTTCCTTCCTTCCTTCCCACACTCCCTCCTTCCCTCCCTCCCTTCCTTCCTTCCTCCTTTCTTTCTTCTGTCTTTCTTTCTGAGATAAGGTCTTACTGTATCACTAAGTAGCCCAGGGTGGCTTCAAACTTTCAATTCTCTGTCCTCAGTCTCCCCAGCGCTATCATTATAGACATGTACCACTGTGCCTGTATCATTTGCCCACTCTAGAGCCAGTTGGGGACAAACATGAAATGAAGGGAACTGGTATTTCCTTTTAACAGGGAGAGGGGAACAGTCAAAGAGAGGAGATGGAGCTTTGGGGGAGCAGGCAGGGTGCTTATCAGAGAATCTGTGAACCTGTGTGAGGGAATGGGAGTGCCCATGAAGGAGAGTGTTCATCAGTAAAGAGATCAAGGCCTAAGAGCCGGTTCTGGGGATTAGAAAGAATGAAGCAAGAATTTGAATTAGGGGAAATGAGGGGGTGCCACCTGGAATCGGTTAGAAGGAGCAGCCTGCATTTAGGGATCAGTCATGTGGACCAGGCAGCCTGGTTCCTTCAACTACATTGTCTCTTCTCGCCTCTAACTGGAGGTGGCTTCTTGGATCTTCTGTCTAGATGCAGAGTTTGGAGTTTCAGAAAGACTGAGTAATATGATCAGCTTGAACAGCCAAAGCTCCTCACTCTATCCCCTTTGCCATGTGGCTACCAAGACCAGGAAGGACCACAGGGTACAATAAGAAAATAGCTCAACAGCTAGGCACTAATGGCTCATGCCTGTAATCTTAGCTACTCAGGAGACTGAGAACTGGAGATCAGGGTTCAAAGCCAATCTGAGCAGGAAAGTCCTAGACTCTTATCTCTAATGAACCACCAGAAAAGAAAAACCAGAAGTGAAGCTGTGGCTCAAGTGGTAGAGTGCCAGCCTTACCTGAAAAAGCTAAGAGATAGTGCCAAAGCCTGAGCTCAAACACTACTACTACTGCTTCTACTACTACTACTACTACTTCTACTACTACTACTAATACACATACACACACACACACACACACACAAAACCACCACCACAACAAAACAACCCAAGAAAGTTGCAAGCAGCATGTAAGTATCAAGTCAGACTGTGGCTGACCCTGCAAAGGTCCTGCTGGCATCTGAAGAGGGACTGGCTTATGTTGGGCTACGTGTGCTGTACGTGACACCATGTGTGAGTAGGATATTTTCGTATTTTGGCATATTGTTTTTCTGGGTGTGGTACACTATTGTTACCCATGCTGCACACCCAAACAACATTGTATGAGGGTTGCTGCTTACCTGGAAACGCTGGGCACCCAGATTTGAACTGCACTCGTCACAGGGGTCCACCCTGTGCAGGTATCTGTCTATAATAACTGGAGGCTGTTCTTCACCCAAGATTTTCTGAAGATAACAAAAGGAAGAATGATGAGTGTTTGAATACTCACAATGAAATAAAACCAATCCAGTTAGTTACCTCTAGTTAACTGTGGCTTTATGCAATAAGTCGAACATGATATAGAAAGGCATTTTGGCATAAACCCCCAAATTCTTCTCATGAAAGAGTAAGGGAAACTCTTATCCCAGGAGGTGGTTGAGAATATGTTCTTGGTTCAGTCTGGTCTGAATTTCTTTATGTCTTGAGTCTCCAAGTTCTGATGCTTCACTAAGCACAGTCCATGTTGATTTCATCATATATTTATAGTAGGTCCTCTATTTCTACAGCAGGAACTATTACCACTTGTGTGTGTGTGTGTGTGTGTGTGTGTGTGTGTGTGTGTGTGAGAGAGAGAGAGAGAGAGAGAGAGAGAGAGTACTAGCGCTTAAACTCAGGACCTAGGTACCATCCCTTAGCTTTTCTGCTCAAGGCTGGTTTTCTACCAGTTGAGCCACTCTTCCACTCCTGGCTTTTGCTGGATAATTGGAGGTAAGCATCTCTCAGATTTGTCTGCTGGGGGCTGGCTTCGTACCACAATCCTCATCTTAGCCTCCTGAGTAGCTAGGATTACAGGTGTGAGGCACCCAACACCTGGTCAAGCTTTTTTTCACAAGAAGAGTGAACTTTGAATTTGAGACTCTTCTTAAATCAAAAGCAGGAATTCTAAGCCAGGAGCCAGTGGCTCATATCTGTGAACCCAGCTACTCAGGAGGCTAAGATCTGAGAATCATGGTTCAAAGCCAACATGGGCAAAAAAATCTGTGAGACTCTTATCTCCAGTCAATCACCAGAAAAGCTGGAAGTGGAACTCAAGTGGTAGAGTGCTAGCCTCGAGCACTTAGTCCCTAAATTCAAGCCCGAGGCCCACTTACTCTCCTCCCCCACAAAAAAAGCAGGAATGCTGAGGGACAATACTTTATTGATTGGTTGAGACAGTGTTTCCCTGTGTTGGCCAGGCTGGACTTGAAGTCATGATAAAATCCAGACTGTTCTAGAAATATCCGTCCTCCTCAGCCTCCAGGATTTTAAGTGTATACTATCACACTCAGCTTGGAGGTATTTCTTGTGTAGATCTATTACAAACCCTTTAGGTTTAGCAGCTTGGAGGAGTTAGTGAGCTACCGCATCCTCAGTATTGTGTGAGTTACACTGAGATCCACTTCGAAAGGTCCAGATCTAGGCCCTTAAGAGAAAAATCACTGAAGTTTTGATATAGGTAGTATATTTAGTGCATATGATTTAACTAAAATGGGAAAACTTAACTGAATGTGTTAGACAGGATATTAAATGTATTCACATATATTTAATCGTCAGAATATCTCTATGAGCAAGATGTTATGGGCTTAGTTGACAGATGGAGAAACTAAGACTCTAAAAAAGTGTTGAAATGAGGGGGAGGGGTGCTGTCCATCATCCTAACTACTCAGAAAGCTAAGCTCTGAACACCCTGGTTCAAAGCAAGCCTAAGTACATAAATCTGAGAGAGTCCTATCTTCAGTTAGTCAGCAAAAAGCTGAAAGCAGAAATATAGCCCAAGTGGGTAGAACACTAAGCAAGAGCTCAAGGCCCTGAGTTCAAGTCCTAGTATTGGCATATACAAATACACGTGCCACACACACAGAGGTTGACTTGTACAAAGTCTTTACCATATAGTCACTAAGAACAAATCTGGGTACTTTCTTAATATCCATCCAGAAGATAACATAAAATTTACTATCCTAAGCATTTTAAGTGTATAATACAGTAGTATTAACTAGGTGCTCATTTTGTGTAATAATCCTTAGAATTTTTTAGTCCTTCCAAATTGAAACCTGTCTCCATTACACCGTAACTATTCATTTCCCCTCTCCTATCTCCTTCAAACATCGTTTTATTCTCCCTTCAGTAAAGGGAGAATCACACAGTATTTGTCCTTCTGTGGTGATTTTTATCATCTGCATAATGTCTTCAAGTTTCCTCCTTACAGTATCATTTATCTAACTTTCCTTCCTTTTCATGGATGAATAACATTCCCATTGTATGAACAAGCCACATTTTCTTTAGTAATCTTGGATCTGAATCTAAGTTTGTGAGTCTCCAAATTGCAAGCTCTTTCATGTGAGTAAACAATACTACTTAAATATAAGATACACATAAGATTCAGATTATAGGAAGTGAAATGAGTTAGTGAGGTTGCACTCAAGCTCAGATTTGGAGGGTCAATAGCTTGACAAGGTCCTGTACTAACTTACACATTTCTACATGGAACACTGTTTTGTGTGTGTGCCATTCCTGGGCCTTGAACTTAAGACACGAATGCTGTCCCTGTGCTTTTTTGCTCAAGTGCTCAACCACTTGAGCCACAATTTTACTTCTGGCTTTTTGGTGGTTAATTGGAGGTAAGAGTCTCATGGGCTTTTTCTTCCCTGGGCTGGCTTTGAACCATGATCCTCAGATCTCAGCCTCCTGAGTAGTAGGATTAAAGTTGTGAGCCACCGATGCTTGGTTTCTGTTGTTTTTTAAATGGATGGAGAACTGATCTTCATTGCTCCAGAAGCAGCAGCCCATGACTGCCTCCCACCATCCACCTACTCCAAGCACACCATGGCCTTTTCCTCTTCCATAAATTATGTCTGAGTGGACATTACCCACTGAGTTCAAGTAGCCTTGAGACCTCACACTCTCTACCCTTCTTCCCTTGTCTGCCTTCTCTGTGGTACAACTTCCTCATTCTTCTGTGCTGAGCCTACCAGGGTCCTGTCACTTCCACAAGTCTGAGGCCTGGGTAATCTGTGCCGCCTCTCTAGTTTTCATCATTCCCTCTGGCTGCCAAGGACAGCAGCTGCCTTCTCCATGGTCCTCACCTTTGCCCAGGCTATCTCTTTCCTCAGATTCCCTCGAAGATCTTGTAACCAGGCCCTGGCAGCTTTCCAACAGCAATATCTAGCCCCTTCCAGCTCCTCTTAAGGAATGAATAGTCTTGAGCTTTCTGTAGCCATTTCTCCTGCATGGCTATGTTGTTCTACTACAGTGGGTAACTCCCTAATCGAAATCAACGCTGAGCAGCTCTGGGGTTTTATTTATTTATTTATTGCAGCTGATTATCCACAGCCTCCATCTTCGCCTACACCCTCCTCAGAGAGCTTAGTTCTAAGCAACAGTATCTTCTGTCCCCCACCCACCCACCCTGAAACCCTCAGCATACTGCTCTTCATTTTTACCTTTCAACAACAACCTTTGGACATTCATCAGAGCCACCTGCCTCCTCCACTATCTCAGGGAATCTGTACTTTTGTCTCCCTCTCGGCTGCCTTCAGGATCACAACCAAGATTCATTCCTTGTTTTCCTGTTATCTTCAGGCTTGCAGATTTCAATATAATTATCCCATTTCTTTATATTAGTATATACGACCTATTAAGATTAACTTTCCTTTCAGAGATAATGATATGCTAATTGTCCTGACTTGACCACTGTCACTTGTATGTATGTGTCAAAACAATCACATCATGAGTCATGAATAATTGTATGAATCACGTGTCAACTTTGTAAGTCCCTTTGAGGATGATCTAAACCTGTTCTTCATAGTCCCCAGCAGCTCCTTTGCCCACTTGGCTAACATTAGGTGATAAATAAACTGTACCATGAAAAAAGGAAGGGGGATCATGCTAACATAAGAGATGTTCTCTGAGGATGGGGCCAGGGATAGGGAGGAGGAGGAGGACTGCAGGGAGTGGGGCTGAGCTCCAGACACTGAGGATAAAGGATGAGATTCTGGACTCCAGCAGCATGTCCCAGTTCATTGGAGAACAATGACAACCATGGAACAGACCCACCTCCTCTTGTCCCCAAAACCTGCCACAGAAGCAGCAAAACAATAAACAGGTCTCCCTCCACCCAGGAAAATGGGAGAAGGGAAAATGCTGAGGGATTTCCCTAAAGTAAAAATCAAAGCTGCAGGGTATTAGTGCCTCATGCCCATAATCGTACTACTCAGGAGGCTGAGACCTGAGTATCATGCTTTGAAGCCAGTCTGGGAAGGACTGTCCATGAGATTCTTATCTTCAATTAACTGAGAAAAAACTGAAGTGGAGGTGTGGTTCAAGAGGTAGAGCACCAGTCTTGATTGAAAAAGCTGAGAGACAACAGTACTCAGGCCATGGATTTGAGCCTCAGAATGGCCACACACACACACACAGAGTCACATCTAGGAGTGTCACATCTGAATTGTATTGATAGGACTCCCATTGCCATTCCAGAGAGGAAGCTCTGAGTAGACTGGTCTCAGTACTATGTCATGAAATCTCTCCGTGTATAAGTTATGCACCCGGCCCACAGCCCACATGGATGAGCTGGACTCTGGGCTCTTTGCAGGGGCTGGGAGGTGACCTAGACAGAGCCAGGCTCAGCTGCTATGAGAGCGAAGCACAGCACCAAAGCCCTCTCCTGGTT
The DNA here is from genome assembly GCF_019054845.1 of Dipodomys spectabilis. Classification (NCBI taxonomy): domain Eukaryota; kingdom Metazoa; phylum Chordata; class Mammalia; order Rodentia; family Heteromyidae; genus Dipodomys; species Dipodomys spectabilis. The sequence goes on from NW_024870772.1 coordinate 31,906,939, forward strand.
TCCCCATCAGTGTCCAGCATACTACACCACCTGCTCAGCTTCATGCTCTTCCAGACATGACACTGAGAGCAATGGAAGAAGACTGGAACACACGTGGCTGCACAGCATAGGTGTCTAATACTGGGCTCAGTACATCCAGACAGCATAATGCTAGTGTGTTTGGAGTAGGAGAGTGATCGTGAGAATGTGGAAAGCAGAACAAATAAAACATCCCCTGGTCCTCTCTTTCTGCCCCCACCCCCAGCATCAAAACCAAGCTGAGAGCCTGGCAGATGGTTCACACCTATAATCCTTGCTACTCAGCAGGCTGAGACCTGAGGATCACAATTTGAACTCAGCCTTGGCAAGAAAGTCCGTGAGACGCTTATCTCTGATAAACTACTCAGAAGAGGCTGGAAGTGGTGGTAGAGCTCTAGCCTTCAGCAAAAGCATCTCAGGGACAGAGCCCAGACCCAGAGTTCAAGCCCCAGGGCTGGAAAAAAATCAAGCTGGGGCAGAGTAGGACTGGTGGCAAAGGCAGCTCCCTGGCCTCTGGGGCCTGGGTGACCTGGAGGTGGATACCTGGGTCTGCTACCATGACAGTCATGAAGTTTCAAGGTACTTGCTGAGGCTTATGAAGCTAGAGAATGAAACTTCAATCATTCCTCACTCACAAGAAACATTTGTTTGGTGTGCAGGTGTGTGTGTGTGTGTGTGTGTGTGTGTGTGTGAGAGAGAGAGAGAGACAGAGAGACAGAGAGACAGAGAGACAGAGAGACAGAGAGAGACTTAGTGAGTACTGGGCTAGTGCCCACTTCAGCTGCACCTCTACTTCTGCTATTTGCTAGTTAATTGTAGATAAGAGTCTTTCAGATTTATCTACCCAGGCTGGCTTTAAACTGTGATCCTCAGATCTCAGCCTTTGGAGTAGCAAGAACACCTGGGAGAGAGACACTGACACCTAGGTTTGCTTGATTTTTTTTATACGGGGTGGGGGGGGTGTTGCAAGAAAAGATCTGATGCTTTGTTATTTAACACTTTTACAACAATAAAGGAGATGCAAACCTAAATGTTCTGCACTTATTTCAGGTTCAGTTCCAGGCAAACTGCATCTCAGTTTCTGAGCCAAGAAAATATGCTTTCTTCTCCCCTCCCTCTTCTCCCTCCCTCCTTCTTTCTCCTTTCTTTCTTTCTTTGTCAATCATGGGGCTTGAACTCTGGGCTGGGTACTATCCTTGTGCCCTTCAGCTCAAGGCGAACACTCTATTGCTTGAGCCACAGCACCACTTCCAGTTTTCTAGTGGTTTACTGGAGATAAGAGTCTCACGGACTTTTCTGCCTGGGCTGGCTTTGAACCGTGATCCTCAGATCTCGGCCTTCTGAGTAGCTAGGATTACAGGCGTGAGCCACTGCTGCCTGGCTTTTTCTTTCTTTTCTTTCTATGGCATTCTTTCTATCTTCTTTCCCTCCTTCTTTCATTGTTTGCCAGTACTGGGGCTTGAGCTAAGGTCCTGAACATTGTCCCTTAGTTTTAATTTTCTTACTGAAGGCTTAAGTGAAAAACAAAACTTCCACTTGAGCCACAACTCCACTTCAGTTTTGCTCTCAGTTAATTGGAGATAAAAGTCTCATGGACTTTCCTGTCCAGGCTATCTTCAAACCACCATCCTCAGATCTCAGCCTCCTAAGTAGCTATTATTACAGGCCTGGACCACTGGCACCCGGGTAGATGCCATTCTTCCATTGAATCAAGAAGTCTCAGATCATCACTTTCCATATGCCAATCTTCATTCCCTATAGAACCTACCTCTCACAACTACATGTGGGAATGTATTTTAAAGCTTTTTATGGATACTCTAGTCATCTTAGTATGAGACAATTATTCCACGTGATAAGTGAAAGCAAGCACTTCTTTATATGAGGTCCAGGTAAGCACTCATGATATTTAAGGAGCATTTCTTGAATAACTCATTAATTATAGCCAAACACCTCTAACAATTTCATTCGGTGGAATAATTGTCTGTTTTATACTAATCGTATTTGTCATTTGTATCTAACATTTCGCTGTTCTATCATGAGACAATCCTGATCCACGTGATTATACACCTAGTGACATTGTAGCCAGCTTAGTTTGTTTCCGTGCATGTTTGCAAAGTGACAACATCTGCCTACTAACACGTCTTTCATAATGCATCCTGATATTAAGCCATGTGAGTTGGTCCTCTTCCTTGCTATTTTGTGGACTCCACAATGGTGAAGACTAGATCTGCTACACTCAGCACTGTCTCAGGAACTCAACACAGCACCTGATACACCATTAGCTCTCAAAAAAAAAAGAAAAAAAAAAAGAATGATTGGACTCAAAGATAAATTCTACTTATCAACTGAGCTGACCATACAAACTATCTTATAATCAATGTTATTTGTTGAGGCATATCAAAAGTCAGAACTACTCAGAAAACAATAGTTTTTCAAAACAGCTGTGGAGATTATTTCTATTACGTTGAAAGCAATTAAGATCATATGTATTGAACATTCACTATGTTGGCTAGGCATGGGTAGCTCACACCTGTAATCCTCACTATTCAGGAGGCTGAGATCTGATGATCAGCTCAAGGAGACAAATTGTAAGACTCTTATTTCCAATTAACCAGCAAAAAGCCAGAGTGGATGTGTGGGGCAAGAGTTAAGAGTGCCAATCATGAGTAAAAAAGCTGTGAGGTCCTGAGTTCAAGCTCCCATACCAGCACTAAAATGTTTTTATTTAAACTATGTCATTTTTAAACACTTGACATGCATTTCTCATTTAATACTTGTATCAGCTCCATGTGGTAAGTCCTATATTGCTGACTTCATTTTTTTCCTTCCAACCTCAGATTCACCAGCAATGGGTTATTCAGGTCATTGTTAAATATGGTCCTCTTTTATTTATATATCCATATTTCTAATGCTAAAGTAGCCTGACCATCAAAAGGCCAAGAACTAAGCCAGGCACCAGTGGTTCACACCTGTAATCCTAGCTACTCAGAAGGCAAGATCAGAGGATCGCAGTTTAAACTAGATTAGGCAGGAAAGTTTGTAAGACTCTTCTCCAAATAACCAGCAAAAAGGCAGAAATGGATATATGGCTCAAGTGGTAGAGAGCTAGCCTTGTGTGAAAAAGCTAAGGGACAGCACTCAGATCCTGTGCTCAAGCCTTAGTACCACCCCAAAATAAACAAACAAATATGACAAAATAACATAAATGTCCAAGAACTAGAACATGAGAAGAGAGTTTGCACCCACATAACATCCCCTATCCTGTTTTCTTGCTCTACACACACGTGCAACCACTCTCAGAACTTTGTATTTCTGGGTTTCTATATTGATTTCTAAACTATTGTTTATTTTTCTCTGCTTGTAGTCTTTTTTTATAATTTTTATTGTGATTAAATGATTACATAAATTTCACAAATTTCACAGTATTGTGAGTGATATTTAGTTAAAGTCACAAACACATTCTAACCTTCATGAGGCAAATTGTCATTATCGTGGTCTATAAGGTTTGTGAATTCTATGAGCTTTGACAATACAGCTATTTCTTCCACATTGGGTGATATGTACATTTCTTTCCTTTTGCTTAGCGTAAGCTGTTCGCTCTATCCCTCTCATTCCCTCCCTCCCATCACTGCCCTTGAGTTGCTTAGTTTGTTTTTATCAATGTCCAGTGCAGTTGATGGGTCCTGCTGTTGTATGTTTTCCCCTGTTTCCCTCTGATTCTGTGTGCTCCTCCTAGTTTCCCTCAGATGTATGCATATATACATATACATATATATATATACCATATATGTGCATACCTATTGTTTATAACTTTATTTACTTACTCAGCATTACATTCCTTAGATTGATTCACTCTGATTCAGGCAGCCACAGTTCATTTACTTTCTCTGCTGCATCATTTTCCCACACAGTCTATTAATGGACAGTTTGGCTGCTCTCCATTTTTTTTGATATTAGGAAAGGCTGTTCTTCTTGGTCCATTTTACAGAGGAGAAAAGTGAGGCACTCATCAAGATCTCCCAGCCTGGCAGTGGCTGCAACAGGATTTGAATTTATATCTTACCACTATATAATACAGTCTCTGCCAATTTTTCTTATAAGGAAAAGATGGTGGATGGCAAGGAATAATTCTGCCCCCCAATTTTACTAGTAGAACAACCATCAATTCTTTTGTCTACTAGAGAGGAAAACTTGTTGGCTGAGTTCATTAGCCACTGAAATAAAATCATGTATCTTCTTGGATACAGTAACTATGTATTTGGATCTCAAAAGGTAACACAGTGTACAAAATACTTTATCTCAGTCTATATGTTCAAATAGTTTTGTTTTACACCTATAATACTTAGCTCTTGTTTAAAGTTGTTCACACAATTGGATTAACTATGTGTTTATGTATTTTTTTTTCTTTTTAGCCAAGAGTTGTAAGGAAAAACTCAAGGCAACAAAAAAGTGATAGTTACCTTCTACCACCTGCTGTAATGTTCCTAGAAACAAGGTAACTAAATGTGCCTCTTCAGGTTAAAAATTGGTTTTATAATGACAATATATCAGCAAAACAAAAGACTCTCTGCTCATCTAAAGTATAATTCACAATTTTTAAACTGAAATTATTTTACCTAGGAATTTTCCAAAGAAAATGCTTAAGTATTTGGAATTTTGAAAAAAAATGGGAATGAAGGCACTGTAAGTTTGCATTTACCCACTTTGTGTTAAAGAATAGACATTTTCCCCATCTGTAATCCTAGCTACTCAGGAGGCTGCGATGTGAGAATTGAGGTTTGAAACCAGCCCAGGCAGACAAATTAACCAGCCAAAAGCTAAAGCAAAGCTGTGGCTGAAGTGATTGAATGCTAGCTTGAATGAAAAGGCCAACTAAGAGCTTGAACATCTCAGTTCAAGCCCCAATGCTAGCACAAAAAAGAAAAAGAAGGGCTGGGAAGGTGGCTCAGTGGTAGAGCGCTTGCCTTGCATGCACGAGGCCCTGGGTTCGATTCCTTAGCACCACATAAGAAAAAAGCCGGAAGTGGTGCTGTGGCTCAAGTGGTAGAGCGCTAGCCTTGAGCTGAAGAGCTGAGGGACAGCACCCAGACCCAGAGTTCAGGCCCCACGACCAGACCAAAAAATAAAAAGAAAATAAAAAAAAGAAAAGAAAATTGACATTTTGTACTTTAGGGTACTAAAGACAAAGTGAACTTTGAATGTGTGTGGATTTTACATATGGACTAGATGTGGACTTTCTCTGTAAGGTTATATCTGCCATCCCTGCTGCCGGTCTAGGAATTCACTGGTCTCTTGCTACTTGTCACATCCCATTCTGGGGGCTTCTGTACATGTGGATTTGAGTACACAGAAACTTTTCTACTGTTTTAAAAAAACATGCAAATTCAAGTGAGGGTGTCAGGCCCTAAATTCAAGCCCCAGTATCAGCAAAAAAAAAAAAATGCTGGGTGGTGGAGGCTCACATCTGTAATTCTAGCTACTCAAAAGGCTCAGATCTGAAGATCATGATTAAAGCCAGTCTAAGCAGAAAAGTCCATGAGACTCATTTCTCCAATTAACCAGCAAAAGTCAGAAGTGAAGAGATTGCTCAAGTGATAGAGTGCCAGCAAAAGCACAAGCAAAGACAAAAACAAAGAAAACAAGCAAGAGCACAAGATCTAGAGTTCAAGCCCCAGTACCAGCACACACACAAAAGAAAATTAAATCATATAAGGACTTTACAGAAAATTTTTAAGGAACAGAATGGAAAAATAATACACACTCTCAGGACCTCATTCAACTTCCACAAGTTGAATTACTTTTCATCTTAGCCTATGTACACACAGCCTCTTGGTGGTGGCAAACTGACATGTATCTGCAGTCCCTGTTCAGCATGTCTTAGCTTGGACCCTAGAAAAAGATTCATGACAAAGTAGTTTATTAGAGAAGAACAAATAACACTATGAGAGTTCTGGGGAAAGCAATACAGGAAGGGAGGAATTTCCAGTTTCTCAAGGAAATTGGAGGAGATGGTGCAAAACTCATATCTTAAAGTCATCCTACTCTAGGGGTCATGACATTGAGATATTTACATATCAGCTCCTCACAATTGTTACTTGAGGGAAGCTGGGGGCATGGAAAGGGGGGGAATTCCTCAGCTGTGTAGGTGCCCCACACCAGGGTGGTTAGTTAGAACTTGTCTGGAACACAAGGGCCCTAAGTGACATGGGCGGGCCCAGAGTGTCTGCTACCCTGTTTTGTTCACTTAATTCTAATTACAACACAAATACTTCCTGGTTGCCACACAGTCTTTATACTTAGGAGATTAATTTCTGCATAATATTTCACAACGGAATCATAATTTACCTAACCCTTTAATATTGGATGTTTGGGTTGCTTCAAGTGGAATGAATGCTTTGCCAACCAAGAGCTAACATCTTTCCATTCAGATTCCAACAGCAGGAGCCGTATTCTAGGGAATGAGAATAGTACACATTGTTAAAGATTTTGGAAGTTCTGTTTTCAAATGAGCCAAGCAGAAACTGTAGGTGAGTGAGAATGATGAAGGCTGAGAATTATTGACGAGGAGCCTGTGCAACACTCAGTTATTTAGGGCAACGCTTTAATTACTAGTATGTGATCATGCAATAGCTGTAGTTCATTCTTCAGAATTGATAAGGTCTATAAATCTTGTATAGCCATCAGAACCAAGCTAGTTAAGAAGCATCTAGTCAGATGCATTAGCTTGAGAAGTCTCAACCCTCCATGATTCATGCTGAGATTTAATTTCCATAGCGGTAGTATGGGAGGTGGTTAGGTCATGGGGGCAGAGCTTTAATAAATGTGTTAATGCCTTTCTCATGGGAATGGGTTAACTATGATGCAGCCCCCTTCTCTCTCTTCTATAGGTAACAATCACCTTTCTACTTTCCACAAGGAAAGTCCAGAAAGTAGCACAAGGCCTTTACCAGATGGGAATGCCCCATTTTTGGATTCCCTAACCTTTAAACTGTGAAGCAAATAACCTCTCCTTTATCAATTACCCAATCTCAGAGATACGGTTATAGAATCACAAAGCAGACTAACTATCAAATCATTTCATACAGAAAAGTAATACTGAAAAGAGAAGCCTAATTTAGCTATGGTTAGCCCATCAAGCATCTGTGTTTGCTTGGGGAAGTACCTGTATTTCTCTACTGCTCCTGTAAACCAAGGTGTATGACAGACAGGCTTCTCTTACATCCATGTTTAAAAAAAAAAGTAAAAATCCTTATGTCCATGTGTTCCTTTAAACATAACTCATTTAATCCCCACAACTACTTGGTGAAGTAAGAGCACAATTTTGTTTTTGTTTTGTTTTGTTTTGCTTGAGACAGGTTTTTCTATGAAGCCCACACTGGTATTAAACTTACAATCTTGCCTCAGCCTCATGAGGGTTGAGATTGCAGGCATCTGCCAACCTGCTCAGCCTAAGTGTACCATTAGCATCCTATTTTACCAAGGAAGAAACTGGAAAAGAGAAGGTGAACAACTTTTTAAAGGTCATATGGCTAATAAATATTGGAGAAAAAGACAAAAATTTTTTTTGTCATTATTGGAGTTTGAATTCAGGACATTGTGCTTGCTAGACAGGTACTCTAGTACTTGAGTCATTCTTCCAGATTGCTTTATTTCATTTTTTTTTCAAATAGTCTTGCTTACTTCCCTAAGCCAACCTGGACGTCAATCCTTGTATTGATGCTTCCCTCACCACTTAGGTGACAAATGTGTACCACTTTGTTTAGCTTGTTTTTTATTGAGATAGGGTCTGCCAAAGTTTTTCTTTGGGATAACTTCCAACATTATCCTCCCAATTTCCACCTCCCAAGTAGGTAGACTAATAGGTATGAGACACTGTGACCAGTCTGGACCAAGGACTATCATCCAGGCTTACTGGCTCCAAAAATCCATGTTCTTTGTCATTTATGGAATATTCAGGCTGGTACTCATATGACCAGGAACACATCATATAATATCCTTGAATTAGCAGACTGCTTGGGAGACATAAGTTTTCCCACATAGCATACTCATCTCCAATGGCTGCATAGAAGTCACCCACTGGCTTTGAGTGAACGAATTATGTATTTTCCTTTTAGAGCCTCATCACTGATTATAAACAGTAGTCAAAGTCATGCTATTGAAAAAGTAGCAGTAAGAATGTTTTATTCCTTTTTTAAAAAACTCTTTTAAGGTTAGATTGGGTAATCAGCTTGTATTCAAAATGGTGTTGCATTCTGTCACACATGAGAATATGTACAAGCTCATGCCTATACCAGGAATTAAACCTAAATAGTGTCCTATGACATACTCATTCCTTAACTTATTTAAAGTAACTTTTCCTCGAACCTCATCCCAGCCCTACTCTCCGTTCTTTAAGTCACTGACATATTTCTTCTTTCATCTTTGACTTTTACTTCTTTCCCTAAGACATGCTATCATCTTTCAGGTTAGAAATACCAGTTCTTTTGACATAGAGTCCTTATTATCTTAGCAACCAGCTAACACCTCTCTGAATTCCGTGGGGTCATTGGGTCCCTTCTACCTTGACCCTGACTTTCAGAGTTACACTCTTAACAGAAGCATCATTGGTCTAGGCAATAATTCTTTTTAAAAATTTTTTTTCTTTTGGTTCTGGGCTATTTAAGTCTTGATTGATTCAGTGAATGGCTTTTTGTAATTACCATGGCCGCTATACACAGAGAGACAGAGAGAGAGAGCTTTTTATTTTTTAATTTCCTGGCCTCTTCCTCCTGTTCAGACAGTCCTGATGACCTTTGCCTTCCTGGCCTGGAGACCACATTCTTCTTGAGTCTTACGCTTATGACCTCTGCCTGTTCAGAATACTTTCTGTGGGCCTCTTCTGCCCTTCAGCTTGTGGATGTGTTCCATAAGAATCTACTTGCTTTCCCTTCAGGCTGAAATACACCAAGCAGCTGGTCTTCTTACATTTGGAGTATCTACTACAGTCCTTGTGGTATCTTTAGCCACCTGTATCCTCCTCACCCAGCTTCCCTTCTCCAGCACTAAGATCTGGAGCCTTTTACTTACTTGTGTCCCTATGCCTGCCCTTGTGGCAGGCTCAGGTGTTTTCCTTCACGGAGCTAGGGATGGACAATGAGGGGCTTGGGAAAGACTAGCCTATCTTCAATCAGTTTCTGGAGTTCCTGAAGAAAGTTGGCACCAGCAACTACTCTGGTTTTGTTGGGATCCCGCCAGATCTTCAGGCTATAGCAGAACACTGTGGTTCAATCTCGTCTGAAGCCCAAGGATGCCCATGGGTTTGACCTGGTATCAGGGAAGTACAGCCTAAACCTCAGCTCTCTGAGTCACCTGCAGTCATTCTTCAGACACACTGCCCAGCCTTTGTTTGAGGTCTACGTGGCCAGTAGTAGTACTAGAACAAATCATTTAAGGTCTTGCTAGAAGGATCACTATCAGGTTCCATAGAGAAATCATACAGAGTATGTTCCCAGAATACTTCTTACAGGATATCAGTTTTCAAACAAAGAGATTCCATTCTAGAACAAACGTAAGAGTTGCTGGGCATTCACTCAGGACAAATCATGGCAGGAATAAGCAGTAAGAGAGCCCTGTTTGCCACATGGGAAGCAAGAGAGAAAGAAAGAGGGCTGGTTCTCAATATTCCCATCAAAGGTACCCCCTCATAGCAATTTAACTTCCTTCCTGGAGGCCCTACTTCCCAACAGCATCCCAGACTGAAGACCAAGCCTTTAACCCATGTGACTTTGGAGGACATCTGAGATAAACCATATCAGCTGCTAAATCATAGAGGAAAATCTTAACCTCAGCCTTCAATACCCTATTGTGTGCTAATTAGCAAAAAGAGACAGAGCTATAGCTAACCCTCTTAGAACTACATACATAATTTATATAGGCCATAAATATTAAATATACATAAAATATAGAATTAAATATAAATTTAATTCTGAGAGGTCCAATCTGTTATGTGTGTGTGTATTCTAGTGTAACCTGTTATATATAAATATAAATTGTATAGAAGACAGATGAGATTTCAGAAGAAAGAGCCAGGATAAATAGGGATACAGGTGGACCCATTGCAACAATGAGATGTACAAGTCATTATGTCGAAAACGAACTTTACAGCTTTGGTGGGGGCGGGGAGGAGAGAAGGGGGGGTTGGGGGAGCATGCGATGGGAAGGGGAAACAAAGGAGGAGGCTACAATGGTTGATAAGAAATGTACTCATTATCTTGCCCATGTAATTGTAACCCCTCTGTACAGTATTTTCACAATAAAAAAAAGAGCCAGGATAAGTATGTGCAATTTACAAAGAAGCAAGTTCATGCTTCAAATAGGGAAAGTCTACAAAACATAAGAGAGTTTCTTAAACCTGAGTCACATATAGATGCCCTGACAAAGAAAAATACTTCTTGCTGAGTGCAATGGGTCATGTCTATAATTCTAGCTACTTGGGATGCAGAGCTAGGACAACTGTGGTTGAAGGGTAGCCCAAGGGGGAAAAGTGTTTGGAAAATCCCATCTCAAAGAATAAACTAGAGCTGAGCATTGGTGGCTCACGTCTATAATTCTAGCTACTCAGGAGGCTGAGATCTGAGAAAATTTGAAGGATAGAAATGTCATGAGACTCTTATCTCCAATGAATCATCACAAAGCCAGAAATGGAGACGTAGCTCAAGTGAGAAAGTACATAGCCTCTAATTGAAAAAGCTCAGGGGCAGCACCTAGGCCTTGAGTTCAAGCCCCCAGTACCAGCACACACACACATAAGCTAAATGTGGTGGTGCACACCTCTTGGTCCCAGTCATGTGGAGGGAGTAGGAAGATGGCCACCCAAGGCCAGTCTAGGCAAAAGCACGAGACCCTGTCTGAAAAACAAAGTAAAAGCAACAAGATTGGGATGTGGCTCAAGTGGTAGAGTATCTGCCTAGCAAGATTGGGGTTCTGAATTCAAATGGTAGTACTAGAAAAGGAACAGAGAGAGAGTGGGGAGAGGGGGGGAGATTTCCAAGGTTTAGAAATTATTTTTCCTCCTCCTCCTCCTCCTTTTCCTCCTCCTCCTCTTCCTCCTCGGTAGTGGGGCCTGAACTCTGGGCCTGGGCACTGTCCCTCAGCTTTTCAGCTCAAGGCTAGTGTTCTACTATTTGAGCCACAGTGACACTTCCGGCTTTTTCTGCTTATGTGGTGCTGAGGAATTGAATCCAGGACCTCATGCATGCAAGGCAAGCACTCCACCATTGAGCTACCCCCTCCATTTCATAATTATGGACTACATGAGGGTGAATATAATCAAAGTATATTCTATAAACTCTATTATTTTGTAGAATTTATATACACTAATAGAAGTTATGGACACGCAACTAGATATAGAGTTCTTATGCCTACAATTACAAAATTTTGCAAGCTAAATTTATAAACTACATTTACAAATGTATAAATTAATGACAAGCAGTTTTGATGGCAACTATATTTAAGTAAACAACTTTAAGGTTTGTCCAAAGAAAATCATCATTGGGAACATGAATAGCTTATAATGTCTCTGTCTTGGGCAGCCATGGATGGCTGAATGAAGTCTGATAACCAAAACCAAACATCTCTCTTCCTGCAAACCACAGAAACCTTCATTTAGAAGACCTACTTCATGTAATTTCCTTCACTTCGTAACAATTGACATCATTCATTACCTCTGTTCTTCACGTTAATAAAACTAGAACTATGTTCATAGCACACAACACAGTAGTAAGCACGAAATACACAATACAAAGAGCTACTCTTCATGAAAAATATAGACTTCAATTAATAATAATGCATCAATAGTGGTTCATCAATTGAAAATAAAAGATACCATTTTGTTTAAAAAAAAGCGGGGGGGGGGGGAGGGAATGGGGTCCTGAATGTGGTGGTGTACAATTGGGAAGCTGAGGCAACTGGATTGCAAGTTCAAGGCCAGCCTGAGCTACATGGTGAGATTCTATCCTATCTCAAAGCGATAACAACAAAAGAAGGAAATTGGGGATATGGGGCACAAGGATCTATAGGAATGCACTATACTTTTTATTCAATTTTTCTGTAAACCTGTACTGCTCAAAGAAAAAAATTCTCATTAAAAAGCAAGTGGGGGCTGGGAAGGTGGCTCAGTGGTAGAGTGCTTGCCTTACACGCATGAGGCCCTGGGTTCGGTTCCTCAGCACCACATAAGTAGAAAAAAGCTGGAAGTGGAGCTATGGCTCAAGTGGTAGAGTGCTAGCCTTGAGCTGAAGAGCTCAGGGAGCGCCCAGGCCCAGAGTTCAGGCCTCATAACCGATAAAAACAAACAAACAAAAACAACAACAAGTGGTCATTATAAAATGCTTATATATTCATTTTTATTAGAAACTGTACAAATGAACAAAAACAATTTATGGCTATCTTGGGTGGAATTCTTAGACCAGATTTAGAAACCCTGAAATGGTTGGGGGAAGGGTATCAAGAATAGAATGAGGTATGAAAGTTGTTTGAGCCCCTTTGGTTGAAAGTGTTCTAGAAAATGCCTGGAAGGTCATCCTTCAGAGATATTCTTTGGAGGAGTTTTGCTTTTGGAAAGAGGTCAGACACTTGATCTTTAATTTTAAGATTATATAACTCTAGTTTTATGAAGATTTAGCCCTGAATTAATTTGCTTTCAGCTTTGCTTTTTACAGACTGTACAGTGGCCCAAAGCCAGAACAATAATGTGCTCAAACTTGTAGCTTTCTAAGTCTTTTTTTAAAAAACTTATTCCCACAACCCTGTCCAAATGGCAACAATTTCATTTAGTCAACCAATTGTCAATTTTTGGTCCTGGGAAAGAATATACCCTACTTCATTCCAGCATACCCATGTGGCATTCTTTTCTGAAGGCCTATCACATTGCACCCTGAACTAAGTTCCAAAGCCTCAAATCCAGCTTTGCAACTCCATCCTCTAACTCTTCTCTCAGAGAAAAACCTAGAAAACTTTTCTCCCCCACCCTTACCCCTTTTCCTGCTTTTCTGTGCCAGTACCGGGGCTTGAGCTCTGGGTTTTGGTGCTGTCCCTAAACTTTTCACTCAAGGCAGACACTCTACAACCTGTGGCACATCTCTAATTTGGGCTTTTGTAAATTAGACATAAGAATCTCAGGGACCTTTCTGCCTGGTCTGGCTTTGAACCGTGATCCTCAGATCTCAGCCTTCTAGTAGTTAGAATTATAGCTATGAGTCACTGGTGCCTAGCTAGAAAACATTTGTTTCATTATTCCCTTCAGAAAATGTGTCCTTCCAGGGATCTGACACTAGGAATGAATCTGTAAAAGGATTCTCATAATCTCAAATTTCTTTCTCTTTTTCTTGCAGTACTGGAACTTGAACTTCAGAGCTTTGTACTTGTGAGGCAGTCACTCTGCTACTTGATTCACATCTCCAATTTCCTAAAATCACTTTTTATACTTTATTATAGAGTTCATATGTTTACATATTTGTTTAGTTTTAGCAGACAATACTGACATATTAATGTAGCCTCATTGGCACTGAGTACATAAAAATCTTTGGCAAAGTTTCCATTGTGCCTTAAACATTGAATTTCTTTCATTGCAGTAGAATTCCTGATCTCCATTTGAGAGTAGGAAGCAAGGTTCTAGTCACATACCTGGCTATCTAAGAGGAGACAAACCCATAGGTTTGGGTTTCCAGGCTGACTCACGACTCATTATTCTAGACATGCAGCTAACTCAGAGGCATGGCTTTTTCTCACCACCTATTGTCTTCTCTGAGAACTGCAGGAGTATTTGAGACATTCCAATCCTAAACCAACCAGGGGAGGTTTTCAAAGAGGAAATATATGAGAATACCAAGAAAGAATAAAATGAAAGATCAAACAAACATCCTAAGATTCTGGAGAATAAGTAAAGACACTTGTAAAATGGAGAAACCTAGGAATAGGAGAACCTAGGGTTTCTACCTCTATGTCTAAAAGGGCAGCCTTATTAGGAAAATGTCACAACCAAAGTCCAATAGTTTGAAATGAGATGGTGTTTTCAATGTGATAATATCAAGGTCTACAAAATTACTCTCCAGCAGAACGAAAAGCATCGTTTGCTAGCATGTCCATGGAGAGCGGCCAATGTCGTTGTTGTTCTAATAGTTATCCCAGCATGCTCTCTGCTCAAGTGCCATTACAATGTTAGCATCAATGTCCTTTTGCAAACCCTGGCAGTCAGCTGAAAAACAGACCAGACATGCCTCCTCCATGTGCTAAGATTCTTCTACTTTTTCGCTTTTGTGCTAATTATTATTATTTTCTTCTTTTTTCATATATTCACCAGTTTCAAGAAAAGGTGGGTTGGAGTCAGGGGCTGATACTTTTCACAACAAGAATTCTAATGAAGCAGTGTGTTCTGAGGCCCCTGAGAATTGTGTTTGGGAACATACCGACCCCATGTGGTATTATCTTTGCCACATTTTGCAGTTTTGTGTGAGACTTATTTTTAATCTTTAACAAAGCCTGCCTGTGTTTATCTTAAATGCTGAAAAAGGTTAATGGTTTAGAACAAAACTTTTGAAAATAATTAAATATACAATGAATGTTGAAACATAAAAGTCAGACAGAATGTTACCTTAACAAGAAAGGGCTTCCTAAAGATCAAACGATGGTTGTTTGTTTTATTTGCTGGAGACAAACAACAAGTACTTTCACTTTAAGGGATTCAGATGGCTATTGAAGGAGACCAGAGTAGTTTTTACTGCCCCACCCCCAGCAAGACAAAGGCTTCCTACATCTCAAATTCGTAGAGCTGGGAAATACACTATACTACCTGTTTGGGGGTGGGGGGGGAGGATGCTTGATATGTGACTGAAGATAGCATATGATCAAGCCAGGGGCTTTTTGTGTGTGCTGTTCCTGGGTCTTGAACTTAAGGCCTGGGCACTGTCTGTTTTGTGCAAGGCTGGTGCTTTACCATTGGAGCCAGAGCTCCACATCTAGCTTTTGGGTGGTTAACTGACTTTGAGTCCCACAGACCTTCTTGCCTGTGTTGGCTTTGAACCACAATCCTTAGATCCCAACTTCCTGAGTAGATGGGATTATAGGCATGAGCCAGTAGCACCTCAAACCAGTGCCTTTCTTTTTTTTTTTTTTTTTTGGGTCCGGTCGTGGGGCCTGAACTCTGGGCCTGGGCACTGTCCCTCAGCTCTTCAGCTCAAGGCTAGCGCTCTACCACTTGAGCCACAGTGCCACTTCCGGCTTTTTTCTTTTTGCTTATGTGGTGCTGAGGAATCGAACCCAGGGCCTCAGGCATGCAAGGCAAGTGCGCTACCACTGAGCCAACTTCCCAGCCCCACCAGTGCCTTTCTTGAGCATGCTTTTTAGTCTTATTTACAATGTGAGGGAAAAGGTTTATGCTTTGCTTTAGTTGGTACGCAGCTAGTGCCTAAACTATGCAGTACTTGATAGTAACTAATTATGTGTATTTATCACTGATGAAAATGCTTCCCATTTCCCCCAACTCATGATGAGGTGGTTTGAAAGCTACCTTTGATAAAGAAGGGAGGAACCGGATTCTTATGACTCAGCTGGAGGTCAGTGGCTCCTGCCTGTAATCCTAGCTACTCAAGGGGCTGAGAAGCCAGGCATTGGTGGCTCATACCTGTAATCCTAGCCACTCATGAGGCTGAGATCTGAGGATTGTGGTTCAAAGCCAGTTCGGGTAGGAAAGTCCATGAGACTCTTATCGCCAACAAAACAATAGAAAACCGGAAGTGGCACTGTGGGTTCAAGAGAACCCATGCCCAGAGTTTATTTTTTTTTATTTATTTTTTTGGTCAGCCGTGGGGCTTGAACTCTGGGCCTGGGCGCTGTCCCTCAGCTCTTCAGCTCAAGGCGAGCGCTCTACCACTTGAGCTACAGCGCCACTTCCGGTTTTCTGGTGGTTTTATTGGAGATAGGAGTCTCACGGTCTCTCCTGCCCGGGCTGGCTTTGAACTGCGATCCTCAGATCTCAGCCTCCTGAGTAGCTAGGATTACAGGCGTGAGCCACCAGCGCTCGGCCAGAGTTTAAACCCCACAACCGACAAAAAAAAAAGGCTGAGACCTGAGACCCATCAAAGCTACTCCAAAAACAAAGAAACAAAAGCCCATCTTTAATTAACAAGCAAAATGCTAGGCTGAAAGGATGGTTCAAGTGGTAGAGTTCCAGCTGTGAGTAAGAAAGCCAAGTGCATGAGACCATGAGTTTAAGCCCTGGTATTGAGGAAACAAAAGAATCTTCTTTTCCCCTAAAATATCTATACATTTGGGTTTTCTCTAAGTCAATAATATTAGTTAAGTCAGGTAAGGACAGATATGTCAGAACAGGAGGAAAATACTGTTTGTAGTAGTCTATAACAGATGGGTTTGTATAATGGTGGTCCCTCATTTTATTACTATTAAATAGTATTATATTAATATTTGTCAGCACTGAGGCTTGAACTCAGGGGCTGGTCCCTGTCCTTAACTTTTTGCTCAAGGATGGTATTTGAACCACAGCTCCACTTCTGGCATTTTGGTGGATAATTGGATATGAGTCTCTAGGACTTTTCCGCCTAGGCCGGCTTCCAATTAGGATCCTCAGATCTCAGCCTCCTTAGTAGCTAGTGTAACAGGTATAAGCCACCAGTGCCAGTTTGAAAAGATGACTTTTAGAAGCACTTAATTTCTGCTAAATTACTTAGACCAAGTCTATGACAATTTTTTTTTCAAATATTGATTTCACAGTGCCTTCTCAGTTCTGGGTGTAAAAGAGTGATGGCCTGAGGTGTGGCTGGTTATGCATAGGGTGGCCTGAACTAGGAGATGGTCACTTGGTGTCTCTGATGGATGGTTCTTCAGTCACATCCTGAGCTGCCAAACCGTTGGTGAGTAAACAGTTGTAGCGCCAATCCCACAACTCTACCACAAAAATAGAATTCCAGGTTCTTTTAATATACACGTTATCTAGATCAAACAATATCTAGGTCTTCCCTGACAAGTTATATGATTCATTGCTTTGTTTCTATGAACTAAAGATAGAGACTTGGAGTGACTCACTTTTTTGTGTGTGCATCTAAGTATACAAGGAAATCAAACTACTTCTGGTGCTGCTTTCTTTAAAAGAAAAACAAAACTGACAGGCTCCTTTTTTGAGTATCCTTTTGAGGTCAGTAATTCTAAAGTGCAGGACTTATTGGTATCCGAGCGGAAAGGGCTGATACTCAGATTTATCACCACTCCCTGGGAGCTGAGTTCTTCTGTGACTGGAGAAAGGAAAACACTCGTTGTACTAATACTGAATGTGCTTCCTGTGTAAAATAACCTTTACCTCCGCGGAGATCCCCCATTTTAATGACCAGGGACACTGGGGAAGTAGAAGGAAATCCAGATAGCCATCCTCCAGGGGACAAGCTGTAACCTTCATCATGACAAAAAGGACTGCTGGTGGGGCACGGGGTTGGGGGAGATATTCTGGTTGGGGCTCTGTTTTGCCTGTTTTTTTTTGTTTTTGTTTTTTGGTTTTTTTTGGGTCCAGTCGTGGAGCCTGCACTCTGGGCCTGAGCACTGTCCCTCAGCTCTTCAGCTCAAGGCTAGCGCTCTACCACTTGAGCCACAGCGCCACTTCCGGCTTTTTTTTTCTTTTTGCTTATGTGGTGCTGAGGAATCGAACCCAGCGCCTCAGGCATGCAAGGCAAGCGCTCTACCTCTGAGCCACCTTCCCGGCCCTGTTTTGCTTGTTTTTTTTAAAAAGTATTTTTGTTATTATAAAGGTGCTGTACAGAGAGGTTACAGTCACGGTAGTCAGGTAATTAGTACATTAGTACATTTCTTTTTGGACAATGTCCTCCCTTCTCCTTCTCTCTCCCAGTTTTCCCCTCCTGTCCCTACCCCCAAGTTGTACAGTTCATTATGTTTTGCCTGTTTTAACTATTTGAAATGCATTTGACATTGACCTACTCACATGGGTGGGATACAGCAGCCAAGTGTGGGGACATGGGAGGACCACTAGGTCAGTTGTGGGCACTATGGAAAATCTAGTCAACTATGAAGCCTGCTCTCAAACTCCAAGCCCAAGTGTAGGCTTCTAAATCACCATCTCTCATTAAAGACCATGGTTGAGCCTACAGTGACAACACCAGCTATAGACTTTCTTTCTTTGTCCTTTTTTGTCTCCCTACCTCCTTCTTTCCTTCCATCCTTCCTTCCTTCCTTCCTTCCTTCCTCTGTGCCAATCCTGAAACTTGAACTGGGGCACTGTCCCTTACCACCTGGACCAC
The DNA here is from genome assembly GCF_019054845.1 of Dipodomys spectabilis. Lineage (NCBI taxonomy): Eukaryota > Metazoa > Chordata > Mammalia > Rodentia > Heteromyidae > Dipodomys > Dipodomys spectabilis. The sequence goes on from NW_024870772.1 coordinate 31,925,253, forward strand.
AGCTCCACTTCTAGTTTTTTGCTGTTTAACTGGACATAAGTCTCTCTTCCTAGGTGTTTGAGATGTCATTTTCTTTCTTTCTTTTTCTCTTTTTTCTTCCTTTCTCTCTTTCCCTCCCTCCCTCCTTCCTTCCTTCCCTCTCTTCCTTCCTTCCTTCTTCTCTTTCCCTCCCTCCCTCCCTCCCTCCCTCCTTCCCTCCCTCCCTCTTCCTTCCTTCCTTCCTTCCTTCTTTCCTTCTGTGCCAATCCTGACACTTGAACTGGGGCACTGTCCCTTACCACCTGGACCACAGCTCCACTTCTAGTTTTTTGCTGTTTAACTGGAGATAAGAGTCTGTCTTCCTAGGTGTTTGAGATGTCATTTTCTTTCTTTCTTCCTCTTTCTTTTTCCTTCCTTCCTTCCTTTTCTCTCCCTCCTTCCTTCCTTCCTCTCTTTCCCTCCCTCCTTCCTTTCCCTCCTTCCTTCCTTCCTTCCGTGCCAATCCTGAAACTTGAACTAGGGCATTGTCCCTTACCACCTGGACCACAGCTCCACTTCTAGTTTTTTTGCTGTTTAACTGGAGATGAGAGTCTCATGAACTTTCCTGCCTGGACAGATCTCAATCTCCTGAAGAATAAAGGTATGAGACACTAGTAGCTGATTAGAAATTTCTCTTTCTATGCAAAAGCTTGAAGAGGGATTCCCTATATTAAACAAGGGGGAAACCCAATAGTAGTTATGGAGTTATACATATACACAAATCTATTTGTGTTTATATGTGTATACATGTGTGTACACATATGCAAATTGAGGATCAAACCCAGAGTGCACATTACCATTCAGCTACACCCTGGCCATTGTTTGGGCTCTTGAAAGTAATTGCTAAGTGTATCCATGAGATGTCAAAAGGCAGGTGAACGCAAACTATCAGAGCCTCCCTGGTAACCTGACGGTATCCTAGTGTGGGATGCAATGATGGTGTCTCAGCAACCTTAATAATGAATCTATGCTCCCACCTGCAGTTAGCAGTGGGTGAGAAAGCTTTCTGTAGTTCACTAATGGTACCTCTGTCTCCAAGTGCACTTGCAGGGAGCTCCTTTTCAAGACACACCTATTTTTTTAGACAGGTGAGTTGGCAGGGAGATAGGAGGGGAGCAAATGGGACAGCAGTGTTCATTTCTTTTCCATTCTGTGTTGTGCTTCCTTTCCTTTCCATTTCCTTTTTCTCTCTCCAACACCTGCAGATCTTTGGAGCCAGAGCTCCCAATTCATCTTGATTTTTATGTTTTGCCTCCCTCTCCCCTAAGAGTGAATGTTGTGTCTTACAGACTAAACCTCTTAACCATACAAGTCTTGCATTTCCCATTCCTCTAAACTGTATGAATGGGTCATAAAACTCTAGGAAAATCTGACATGGCCATGAAAGGAACACTATCTGGTGACTTGCTAGTTACTTGATAAACACTTTAAAAAAAAAAATCAACTTGTGTTTGACATTTAATGTCTGTTGATGGATTGAATGCTGCCAGGTAAGCATGAGAACTGGGTCTGCCAGCATTCTATTTCTAATTTGATAGGCAATCTGGAGCACTCTGTTTTTGTGGGCTTACAGTTTCTAGGCTTTCTAAAATAGGATTGTAATCTCCTAACTCTTAAAGTGGCATACTCATACCCCTAGATCAAAGGTTCAGGACTCTATTACAGGGTGTTCATAGCTAAAAGACAACTGTCTTCTTAAGAGTATCCATTTCATTTGAGGGTAAATAATCTTCAAGGGTGTTTGTGTGTGCTGGCACTTAAGCTTGAACTCAGGGCCTAGGCACATTTTTCACCCAAGACTGGCACTTTACCACTGGAGACACAGCTCCACTTTAGGCCTTTTGGTGGTTAACTGAAGATGAGTCTCACATGCTTTTTCTATTTGGGCTGGCTTTGAGCTTCAATACTCAGATCTCAGCTCTTGAGTAGCTAGGCTTACAGGTATGACCCACTGGCACCCAGTTAAGTTTTGTTTTGTGTTGCATTATTGTGTTGCAGAACTTAGGCACTCCGGAATTAAAAGTGCACATGAATTTTAGATTAGTAACCAACAGCTCAATATTAGGCCCACTTACGGTTGTGCCACCCTCATTCTGTCTCCTATTCTTTTTTTGCTGTTTTTAGGGCTTTTCTCCCCAAGTGGAAAACTTGAGAAGTACTATTTTTTTTTTGGGGGGGGGGTCTGGTTGTGGGGCCTGAACTCTGGGCCTGGGCACTGTCCCTCAGCTCTTCAGCTCAAGGCTAGCGCTCTACCACTTGATCCACAGCGCCACTTCCGGCTTTTTTCTTTTTGCTTATGTGGTGCTGAGGAATCGAACCCAGGGCCTCAGGCATGCAAGGCAAGCGCTCTACCACTAAGCCACCTTCCCAGTCCCGAGAAGTACTATTAAGTGGTACTACTGTTAGCTTCTGTTTCTTTCTCATTTTAATGGTTATCCTGTCTTTGGGAATCTTCCTGTGCCCAAAGCTCTGATTAGCACTCCTGGGCAGATGCCTCCTCATGTATTCTTTCTATGGGTGCCATACTTACTTGGGGTATGTATATCCATACTTACTTGGGGTTTACTTCTTGGGGTTTACTTGGGGTGTAAAGAAAAAGCCGAGTTCATGATGGTTCTCCTGAGGCTTGGTACCTTTCCTGTGCTCTGAGTCTGAGAAATTCCATTGCATCCATTAAGTGGCACAAATTAGAAACTAAGATCCTTGACATCTTCCTCTTAGTGTCCATGGTAGGTTTATCCTGAAACCTTGTTTGAAAAGCTCCCTAATCTATCCTCAAGCTGCTCCCACTAACTGTTTCAGCCTCGGCAAGGCTCTATGACACATCCTGCTGTGTATTCTGGTCTTTCTGCTCCAAACACCAGCCTTGTTCTAGTCCCTCAGAGTCAAATACTACATTATATTCTTTGTCTTTGCCTTCTTCACTCATCCCATTTCAATTTATCAGACCAGAGGGATTGTTTCTTGCTTCACTAACCACTATGCACAGCATGTACTTCTCTGCTGTGCCCTGGCTGGAGCTGCAGTTTTATTTTTATTTACTTGATTATTTGGTGGGTGTGTGCTCACCTCTCAGGTTCAAATTCCATGAGGACAAGAATCATATCTGGTGAGCACTGAGTCCCTTGAAGCTAATAGAGAAGACCCTTTCATCAGTAAATATTTTGTGAAACTGATTGGTATTATTCACTAGCAAACGAATGAGGGCTATTAACAAATGCCACTGAAATGACAAGTTAGTACTTGTGAATCTAAACTGGTGGTAAGTTGTTAAGCTCTGTTTGGAATGATCCAATTGGGATGTTATTTTTCAAATGTCAGGAGCAAATCACTCAAGTACAATGGGCAGATTATTGAGACAAAATGCAAGGGACTCTGGACTTTTGAAAAGAACTGACTTTTAATGGCTACTTTATCAAACCAGACTGTTAACTACTAGAATTATTTTCCTGCACCTGCATTGCTCTGTCCTAAGTAGTAAGTAAACATGTTTTCAGAGTTTCTAATTAAAGCCAATCTTCTGGAGAGTTCATGGCATAGCATAAGAGTGCCAGCACTCTTCTATTTTACAGAAGAAACTTAAATTTATATGAAAGAACAAAGTGCCAAAGATTCTTCTAAAGGACAAGGTAATATAAAATTTTCACAGGGATAGGGAAACTAAAGAGAATCAGAAACCAACATTTGGGAAGAACAAAAGTAATTCAGTTGTGTGCTGTCATCCTAGCTACTTGCAAGGCTAAGGCCTGAAGATTACAGTTTGAAGCTAGTCTGGGCAGACAAATCTGAGAGACTTCTATCTCCAACCAACAAAAAGCTGGAACCGAAATCATGGCTCAAATGGTAGAGGGCTAACCATGAATGAAAAAGCTAAGTGAGAGTAAAAGGCCCTGAGTTCAAGCCCTGAAGCCAGAAAAATAAATAAATAAATGGATGAATAAAGAAGAAAAAAAGAAACAAATTAAGTCCCTACTTTATCCAGTGTGAGTATGTAATGTATATTCCACCATGTATGGTCATATAGAGACACACATACAAAATGGAAACTTTTGATTAATACATTTGATTACATCTTATTTTGAAATGTGTGTGTGTGTGTGCGTGTGTGTGTGTGTGTGAGTGTGTGCACATGCACACATGCAAGTGGTATTAGGAGTGGAACCCAGAACCTTACACATGCTAACCAAGTGCTCTACCAGTCCTGAAATATTTCTTTACCAAAAACCTATCATTGAGGGGCTGGAGATTTAGCTCGACGGTGCAATTCATACTAAATATTCATGAGACCCTGGGTTCAATCTCCAGCACCAAATTAGAAAGCAAACAAGGGCTGGGAAGATGGCTCAGTGGTAGAGCGCTTACCTTGCATGCATGAGGCCCTGAGTTCCATTCCTCAGTACCACATGAGCAGAAAAAACCAGGAGTGGCGCTGTGGCTCAAGTGGTAGAACACTAGCCTTTAGCTGAAGAGCTGAGGGATAGTGTCCAGGCCCAGAGTTCAGGCCTCATGACCAACAAAAATAAATAAATAGCAAAGAAATCCATCAATGACCTACAGATACAAAAAAAAGATCGATCAATAGGCAAATGTGCAGAGGAGATGAGTAGATATTTAATAGGAAAGATAACATACTGTCAATAATGTAAAAATATACTCCATTGTAATAGTAATCATAAAAACTAAAAATGAAACAAATATAATTTTATATTTGACAGATCAACAAATATAATTTTATATTTGACAGATCAACTAAAACGTAAAAGTTGAATAAAAACAAAGTCTTGGCAGGAATGTAGAGAAACAGAAACTAATGGTTAAAGTATAAATTGTTTCAATCAGTCTGGTTATCATTTTATATTATCTAGTAGCTATGTGTATTCTCAATAATGCAGACATCCCCTTCTTAGTAGAGAAACTACAGCTCCAACAGACATGCACAAAATTATTTGTTTTACCACTATTTACTTTACAAAAAACAGGAAGCCACCCAAAGAACTCAGTAGAATAGATTAAAATGTAAAGGAAGATGTGGTCATACAATAGAATATTATATAACAGTAAAAATAAATCAACTGCATGGATGTATTGTAAAAATAGTTAAGAGCTAATTCACCAACAAATATACCTTATGATTTTGATTCTAGAAAGGTTAAAATGGGAAAAATTAAATAAAATGCATCTAAGTTACCAATGAAATGATAAAGAATAAATTAAGGAGCAGGAGAGTAGGAATGGAGTCAGGCAGGCTAACTGGAGGGCTAACAAAATGTTAATCAAAGATGAGAGCATCAAAAAGATGGAGAACAGGGCTGAGCTCTAACAAGGAGATGCACATTTTGAAAACAAGAAGTACAATAATGGGTTTTAGCTGCTGTAGTGTAATTATTCATGCAGAGACTATTCCTCCCAGAAGATGGGAAAACAAGCAAAAATCAGAGAAGATTTCACAAAGGAAGAGGTACTGGCCTGGGAGGAGCCAATAGAACATTACAGGAAAAAAAAAAACAGAGAGCAGGAATACAAGTCCAGGAGCATGACGCCAGTGGTATTCACAGAAAGTCTAGAACCTGAAAGGCAGGTTCTAGAAGAGGAAACCCAGGGCAGGCAACAAGATACTATGGACAGGCACAGAGGAAGCACAGTAACAGATCTGGCTCTCAGGATATAATAACTGTTGGCCACATGAAGGAAGATGTTTGGAACAAGACAAAAGCTCTATTGCAGCTCAGGCATCATTAATTCTGTTAACCATGATACCCTATTTATCAGTGAAGTGAGTTCACAGAGGTAATTTAGAAATAATACCTCTCTTTCTCACTGATGTAAAGAAGACAACCTAGCATATAAGATTTCTGTATTCTCAACTCAATTTTAAATTCAGTTGTATTCTCACATTCAGTAAATGAGATGTGGTTGATAGCCTTTGACCTCAGTGAATAAATGACAAATACAGAATATGGCATCTCTCAATAAATCTAACTGTATGGTTAGAGTTATGGAGAATTTCTTAAGAGTTATGATGTCCTTGGAAAAGTATTTTTTAAAACTTCAAAATTATTCAAAACAGCCATTTGGCATCCAATCATGCTGACAGAATGACAAATGTTGAATAATAAGTTTTATGTAACTTCCCACTAAAGAAGAAAGAAAGTGTGTTTTCTAAGACTCTAGTAGCCAAGGGAAAACTTACCCATTCACTAACTCTACTGTTATATAGAAGAATGTTTCTTTGGCTGATAAAGCACTTTTGCTGCTGTCTAATTTTCTATTATTAGTGGGCATTGTTTTTAAAAGGTGAAACAAAGCAGTAAAATAGAATGCTATTAGGTTATCTTTTTCAAGATTTCTTTTTTTTGTGTGCCAATACTGGAACTTGAACTCAGGGCCTGAGCGCTGTTCCTGAGCTTCTTTTTGCTCAAGGTTAGCACTCTACCACTTGAGCCTCAGCATCACTTCTGTTTATGTGGTAATGAGGACTAGAACCCAGAGCTTGATGCATGCTAGGCAAGCACTCTACCACTAAGCCACATTCCCAGCCTAGGCTTTCTGATTCAGAGGAACATTACCATCAACTTACTTCCAGTGTGCTTTGGATATAGGTAATGTTTCTTTCCTCCAGTCTTTGATTCTCTTCAGGAGCTAACTTTTTGAATTTTCAAAACAATACAAACTTGTACCCTTTATGCCAGTGAAAGGGAGCCATGACCCTTCTTTCTGTAAGCACAAGAGAAATGAACACAATATGAACACACATACATGACACTGGGCTCTGCAGGTTATTGAATATTATGGTTTGGGAAGATACGTCATCTGAAATAAATTTTTCTTTGGGTTATATTAAAATAGTTCTACAGTCTTACATATGTGTTGGAAGATAAAGGGAAAAGACTATGGTAAAGGAACATAGGTCAAAGCCAGATGTGGTGGTGTCTTCTTGTAGTCCGAGCTGCTCAGGAGCTCACAGTGATGATCATGAGGTCACAAGTTTGATTCCAGCATGGGCCACTCAGTAAGACTTTGTCTCAAAAACAAAACAAAAAAACAAAATACATGATCTGGAGAGTAGCTTAGTGGTATCACACTTGTAAAGCAGGGTTTGATCCCAAACACCTTGAAAAAAAGAGGGGGGAGAGAAAGAAGGACAAAGGAAGAGAAGACTTGTATTTGATAACCAACACCATGAAAAAAAGAGAAAGAGAATGAAGGGAAGAGAGAACAGGAATTTAGAATTTAAACATTAATTGAATGTAGTCTGTGAGCAGTATGTTCTATCAGCAATAATAAAACCTCTCTAAGGGGAAAATGTAAACCATTCTTTAGGCCCAGGCTTAACACAGAACTACACAGAAGTATGGAAAACAGAGTGCTAACCTTGGCTGTGTCTGAGGCAAAGCAGATGTTAAATAATAAAATAGAACACCTGGAAACAAAACAGCCTACTCTGGCTCTTCATCTCACCATTCAGCTTTTCAAAATCAAAGGACACTCTTTTAAAAGCAGCTCTATCTAAAAGTCATAGTCAGCAAAATACTTCAGAAGAAACATGAAATAGTCATCTCTTAGGTTAAAGAAATGTTAAATAAACCTGATGTAAAATATTTCTCCATTTCTTCACACATAGGAAGTGACTTTTAAGGAAAGATGAGCAATATGATTGATTTTAAATCACATTGAACCTTCCTCAGTACTACAAAACTTTAGATTGTTTAAAGAAGATTTGGGTGCATTATTTGTAACAGATTCTTTTTAAGACCTCAAAACATAGACCTATCTTATTGGCTAAGATGAGTATAACCTTACTCACATAATCTCCCTATTCCCTCCCTTTCTCAGCATTGCAGGGGAGCACAATTCTGAAAAATAACTTTACCCCATAATCTTCTCTGTTTTCCCCAAAGTTCCTTGCAAAGTTTTACAAACTTTTTACACTAATTAATTTCACCTCCTATCTTTCTCTAACAGTGGTTCTCATCCGTCTCCTATCCTAAACTCTGAAGAAATACCATCAATATGGGACTCTACCAATCCCTCCTCAAATTCCCATTCTGCTTTCAAAGCTCAGAAGAATCCACTTCACTAAGCATAACTGTCTAGAAGCTGAGAGAAGATCCCAAAGGCCTATTGAGAACTGGCGGCCAACAAGAAAAGGCGAAGTTGAGCACATTCATGCAGTAGGACTTTTCATCCCATCACCCATGCTTCTGTGGATCTTGAGGATAGTGGATGTTAGAATTGTAGACTTGTTGGGTGACAGTCTATCAAACCTGTCAACCTGGCTACCCAGGAGGCTGAGATCTGAGGATCATGGTTCGAGGTCTATGTAGACAAACTGGAGAGATTCTAATCTCCAATCAAGCAGCAAAGAGCCAGGCAGAAGTAGAGGTATAGCTCAAGTGGTTTAACACCAATCTTGAGCAAAAAAGCTACAGGGAGGTGTTGAGTGTAAGCCCCAGTACTGACTAGCAGCATGCACACTCACACTCATACATGCACATAAAACACCCCCCCACACACACACACACATTCAAAATGTAGACTTGGTAGTAGGATGCTGCTTTTTGTTGTCAAGATTTACAAAGAAAGCAGAAAAATTTGATCCCAGGCAAGAGGTCAAGGCCAACAGTTGCAAGCTTAGTGTTGGCCTCCAGATCAAAGATCTACTTCAGGAAAAAAAAATTATCATTCATTATCTTGGATCACCAAATGCCAGTTAAACACAATTATTCATTCATCCTTTCATTCCCACACTCAATAAATGTATGCTGTGAGTGCTCTCCACTGTTTGTACACAGTAATGTTAAGGCATCATCCCTGACTTTGAGAGTTTATAGGAGTGCAGAGATAAGCCTGGAAATAAGATCAATGCCCACCAGAGTTATGGTAAAGTATATGTAGGGTTCAGGAACACAAGGAAACTTGACTTCTCTGCCTCACAAATTTCCTCTTACTGTTAGCTCCCAGCTGCTGAAACTACTATAAACTTTTCATCTTTTTATTTTTCTTGGCAGTACTGGAATTTGAACACTTTCACCTGTGCTAAGCAGGTGCTTTACAAATTGTTCCCAGATCTTTTTGCTTTAGCTTGCTTTTAGTTAGGGTCTCACACTTTTGCTCGCTCTGGTCTTAGACCACAATCCTATCTCTGCTTGCTGAGTAGCTGGGATTATAGGCATGAGATACCATGCCAGGCCTCCTTACTGTCATCTTTAACTCCTTCCATTTTGCTCCTTTCCAATTCTTTTTGTTTGCTTTTCTTGTTGTTTAACAGGGCCATATATTCTTTTTCCATCTCTTGGTCCTCACAAAAACATGGCCTTCTCATAAATGATGTCACTTATCCCAAAGGTTTATTCAGTGATGTCCGCTTATCCTTCCACTTTCCCTAACTCACAGGGTAAGAATATAGCCTCCTTCCCTCAATATCACTGGATAAACACCACTCGTCCACATCTTCAGTGTATATGCCACTGGCTTTACTTCACTCTTTCTCAACTTTTGGAGAGATGAGGATCCCACACAAACCATGGGGATTTTCCAGCCCAGCCTGCTCTTACATCTCTTTATAATTGTCTTTAGCTCTTACGGGGCTATATGTGCTCAACTGCTCCTCACTGTGCTTCACTACCAGCTTTTGCTATGAAAGTGTTCAACAATATGTCTTCAAGAATTGTGCCAATCAGAATATCTAAAGTTAGATACAAGCCTGGGACTGGTGGTTCACACCTGTTAGCAGAGCTACTCAGGAGGCTGAGAACTGACAACCGTGGCTCAAAACTAGTCTGGGCAGAGAAGTCCTTTTAACCAGAAAGAAAAAAAAAAAAGCTGGGCTCAATTGGTAGAATCATGAAGTTCAAGCCTGGCAAAAAGAAAAGTTAGATACATTATAGTCCCCACTCTCAGAGAGCCTGCAGTCCAGAGAAATGGGCAAGTCCAAGTACTTTCAATATAAAGGATATCAGAACAAACAACAGGAAGCAGTTGTGGTGGGAGGGGTATCATTGTACACGCTCTTCTAATCACTTCCTTTGCCCCTTGTTCCACACGGTCATCTAGAATCCTACTGCTTATTCTGCCTGATGTCCATTTGTGCTGCTAGTTGTCACATACAACAGTGGCCCATCACATCACTAATGGATGTCACTAACCCTCATGTCCTCATGGTTCTGAATAGTTCTTTTAATTAGCTTACTGATCCACTAGTATATCCTACATGATAGTTTGCAACTTTTCTTGTAAAGCCACCACCATTCCTATTTTTTTCTTCTTCAGTAAAAGAGTTTGAACTCAGGGCCCTACACTTGCTAGGTTGATTAGATAGACGATCAACTTCTTGAGCCACACTCCTTGCTCTTTTGCTTAATTTTTTCAGATAGGGTTTCATGTTTTTTTGTTTGTTTTTTGTTTTTGGCCAGGGCCAGTCTGGATTGTGATCTTCCTACTTTATGCTTCCTAAGTCATTAGGATGACAGGTGCATACCAACACACCCAACTTTTCTTGTTGAGATGGAATCTTTGCAAACTTTTTTGCCAGGGCTAGCCTCAAAGGTGATTCTTCCATTTTCCACCTCTTTTAGTAGCTAAGTTTACCCACCTGAACCACCCTAACATTTGCTCCGACATCCAAATCATCATTTTAATCATTCCTTCTGGCTACTTTCTTGCTGTTTGTCACTGACTCTTTCTAATGGCTAATAAACTTTGGTGTCTCCCACCATGTGGAAAGAGGAAAAAAAAAAATCTTTGTTTCAAACCCAAATCTTGTTTCTTTTAGAAACTGACAACTTCCCGAGAATCAGCTAAAATTTTTCACTGCCTCCATGTTCTTATTTCTAAAATAGCACAGCAATCCTCCTTTATCCAGTTTTGTTTCCCATGGTTTCAATTACCCTCATTCGACCATGGTCCAAATATATTCAATGAAAAAAAAAAACTTCTAGAAATACACACTTCATGTGTTTTAAATAAGTAGTTGTCATTCTGAATAGTATGATAAAATCTCAGGCCTTTCCTTTCCATCCCACCGAGGTCATGAACCATCCCTTTGTCCAGCATTATAGTTACCCACCCACTAGTCATGTCGCAGCCACCTCACTTAGTGGATCTCTAGTCTTGGTGCTGTGTTCACATAACCCGTGTGTTATTTAATAGTGGCCTAAGACACAAGAAGAATAATGATGGCAACTTGAATATGCCAAGAAGCAGCTTAAAGTGTTTCAACTGAAAAGCTGAAAGTTCTCAACTTAATGAGGAAAGGAAAACAAAACAAACATAGGCTGAAGTTGCAAGAGCTACAGTGCAGTATTTTCAGAGACCACATTCATGCAACTTTTCTTAATGTATATTGTTACAATTGCTCATTTTATGACAGTAATTTTTTTTTTTTTTTTTTTTTTTTTTTAAATTTTATTTTATTTTATTTGAGAATATACTGTACAGAGGGGTTACAATTACATGGGCAGGATAATGCATACATTTCTTACCAAGCATTGCATCCTCCTCCTTTGTTTACCCTTCACCTCCCTTCCCAGCCTCCCCCCTCCCTCCCACCCAATCATACCCCCCCTCCCCCCCTCCTCACCGACATTGTAAAGCTGGTTTTGACATGACATTTTGTACTTCTCATTGTTGCAACAGGTCCACCTGAATCCTTAAACGACTTGTTTGTCCCCGTCTCCTCCACATGTTATACTGACATCAAATATAGTGAAAGCAGGGGTTACAGCGGAGTCTTGGATCTCGGGTCGTCTCTGGTCTGCAAAGTGCAGGATGAAGTTGTCCGCTCCTTGTCGGTTCTTGCTGGTGTTGAGTAGAATCCGCTCGTCCGCTGCGTCTGGCTCCTTCGTCCTGGACTGCGTCTCAGGTATGCCTCCGCGGCGGTGGTCGCCGCTGCGACCCTGCCGCCGCAGCGGCAGCTGCTCAGATGTGTCTGCTTGGCTTCCCCTCTCTTGACTAACTCTCTGTCCTGTGATGGCACACTTGGTGTGATTCTCTGGCTTGGGACTGTTCACTGGAACTCTGAAACTGTTTTTCATGACAGTAATTTTTTACTTATAAGATCTAATTTACAAATTAAACTTTATTAGAGGTATTTCAGAATGGGAACAATATAGCATACACAGGATTTGGTACTGTGGTTTCAGGCATCCACTAGGGATCTTGGATAGCATCCCCAAGTAGGGGAGCTCCTGTAATTCTTTACCACTAGCTGTCAGGTTTTGCTTCCATCATTTTATTTAGACCATTCAAATGACATCCTATTTGCCAAACTCCATTGATTTCCCACAATCATGATAATTTGGCATCATTGGTCATTTCTTTATCTTGATTTTATATCCTCCTTGGCTCCAAAGAGATATTCCCTGACAATCAGATTTTAAAGCATTTCTGAGTGCCTGCCAAAAGTATTCAAAACGCTGTGTTATAGGAAAGGCCTGACCTAGCAGGCTATGGTAGTGAGGTTGCCCAACTCTGAGCTCACACAAGGAACAAAAAAGAGCAAAGGGTAAATGCAATCCAGATCTTCAGAGAAGACTGAATTTTAAGCCAAAAGAACCAAATCAGCTGACAAGATGAATGATAGGAATATAACTCAAATAGGAAACAGCCAAAGGTAACAAATGAGGAAAGGGCTAGAACTAAGGGAATTTAGAGGGGGAAGGCCATTCTTGCCAGATGCTATGATCAAAGCTAAACTTATCCTCAGATGGCCTAAACAGGTTATCAGAATGGCTTCACAGTAAAGCCAAGGAAGGCAAAAGTAAAACAGAATAAGACTTCTCCTTCACTGAACAAGTCTGTTTCTTCAGTGAAGTGTAGCAATAGTACCTATCTCAAAAGGTACTTAAGGATTGAAACAAAGTATGTGAAGAACTAAACACAGGGCCTGATATGTAGCAGGTGGTAGATTATTACCAATACTATCTTCTCCATGTTATACTATACAACATGTGGCTTAGGCAAACATATCAAGTCATCCTAGTTTCTAATTTAATTTTGAGCTTCTTAGTGTACAAAAAAGGCCCTGGATTAAAGTAACAAATCATTTTAAAATAGGATAAAAATGTGGATGTGTGCTCACAATAATGTGGCTTTTCTCTTTGCTGCACTAAGACAACTACCTTCACCTAGTCAACAAAGGTCTATTTTCCAGGACTTCATTATCCTTTTAGTTAGTTTGAATCTATTTTCTATCCTTTTTGAGCTACATCCAGTCTTTCAATACTTTCTTGCCCTACAGCAGAATCCCCTATCACTGGCTTTTTCTTTTTTTTGTGTGCCAGTCCTGGGGCTTGAACTCAGGGCCTAGGTACTGTCCCTGAAGGCTTAGCACTCTACTACTTGAGCCACAGATACACTTTTGGCTTTTCTACTGGTTAGCTGAAGATAATTTCACACTTTCTTGTTTGGACTGACTTTGAACTGTGATCCTCAGATTCCAGCCTCCTGAGTAACTGAGATTACAGGAATGAGCCACTGACTCTTTGAGTGGCTGTCATCTGAATTCTAGTATTTCTTAGGTGAATTCTCACTTTTTTTTTTTTTGCTTCTGGAGCTTTTCTATACAACTTTAATCTCTAGCTTTATCATCTATGGCTTGCAGTATTACAGTAGTGTAAATGACATCTTAGTTCCTACATTCTCTCTATGAAGGCTATCCTTCATGTTAGCACTAGAATCAAGTGTTTTCAGGTCAAATATTGGTCCATTGCAAGTAAGGAAAAAGTGCTTCGACACACCATATAGGGTCATTCACATTCCTTTCAATAAATTCCATGTAAGAATCTTACATGGAATTTATTAAAAGGAAAGGAATGTGAATGACACACTCAGCTCTAATCTTAAGGTAAACATGGTTATACTGAAAGACCAGACACATTAAGGACAGCAGAGCAGAATACTTATAGCATGTGGATTACCTCTGAATTTCAGAAACTGTATGACCATAACAGGCCCAGTAACATATGACCTTATCATCTCCTTCCTAAAATCCTTCAATGCCGTGTGTGTGTGTGTGTGTGTGTGTGTGTGTGTTTATGTGTGTGTGTATGTGTGCGTCAGAACCAGGGCTTAGAACTGGGGATTTCAAACTCTTGCTCTTGACTGGTGCTCTACAACTTCAGCTCCCCTCCAGTTCTGATTTTTTGCAGGAGTGTCACAAACCTCCCTGCCTGGGCTTACTTCAAACTTCCAGCCCTCCAGATCTCAGCTACCAGAGGAGCTAGGATTACAGGCCTGAGCCACCAATGGCATTTAAAAGACAAAACAACAACAAAAACCCTTAACCTTAATCCTTAATCTGGCCTACAAAGGTCTGCATAAAAAACTTGATCCTCCATTTACCCTGTCTCATATTATTATTTTTCATAAAAAACTTGATCCTCCATCTACCCTGTCTCATATTATTATTTTTTTTAATCTCACTTTCTGAACCTTAGCCACATATACCCTTCTCAGCTGATTTTTACAGGCTATATACCCTACTACAAAACTAGTGAGCTCTTATCTTTTGACTATCATCCTGATCATTTATAAGTCATCTTCATCATATGGCAGTAGAGCATAAGGCTATTTTTAATCCCATTCTATAGGGGAAACGATTCAGTGAAGAATTATAACCACGTGGGGTTTATGGACTCAAATCAGGTGACTGGGCAGGCTAAGTTACCATTACTGTCTGGCAGTGCCTGTAAACCATTTAGAAGTGTGTCTATAATATACGTGTCTATAATATATGTCAGTCACTGCTGACATTGAGCTGTCAGTCCTCATCCTGCCATCGCTTTCGTCCCCAACTCCTCTAGCACAGAGACTGAGCCAACCTGGACTTCTTCTTCGCCTTGGCACGGGTTTCTGAACAAGCCTTGGACACGTGGTTTTAAAAATACAAATAAACGACCCGAAGTCTTGCGTTCTAGTGCAGCCTGGCTAGCTGAACACTGGCCGGCTGAAAATGCAGCGTCTACTTGGGAGAGACGTGGGGTTCGGGCGGTCTCCGTACGAACAGGACGGGGCAAGTCCTGAGCACGGTGCAGACAGTAGTTGTTTATGGCAATCCTGGCGTCCGCGTCTTCCGTCCGGCCCGCTCCGGTCCGGTCCGGCCTCGAGCCCGCCCCCGCTCGGCTCACACCCTCCCGGCATCCTCGGTCCTCGGTCCCTCGGGGTTACCTCAGGCGTGGGAGCCCCGGCCCCGCAAGGATCCCGAACGGAGACCCGCGCCCTCCTTCCTTCCTCGCCCGGACGGACGCACTTCCGGCGGATGTGGCGGGGTGGGGGTGGGGGGGTGTGGAACGGCCCCCGGAAACGGAAGTGAGCGGCGGTCCGGCTGACGGTAACCTGCTGGGGATCTTGTTCCCAGAGCGACGCGAAGATGGTGAGTGAGCGTCGGGGCTCGGCCGGGCCCGACCCCGTGGCCCAGCAGGCGCACGCTGCCGCCTCCCAGCCCGACCCCGGCTGGCGTCCGTGGCGTGGATGAGGCCGTCCCAGCACGCCGTGATGTGTCGCGTCACGGGGTCGGGGCGGCCCGTGGGCCTGGGCCGTTCCGCCCTCCTCCCCGCGGCCGGCGTGTGAGCCGGCGTGCCCGGTCGGTCGGTGTGCCCACGGCCCCCGGCGGGTCCGGGCCCCGGGCCCTCCCTTCCCTTGTGGCTGGCGCGGAGCTGGGCACGGGAACGACTGGTGGGGTGGCGGCCACCTTGGTTTGAAAGGCCGCGTCGCCCACCCTCGGCCGAAGTCACGTTCCTGTAATTCGGTCTCGTTTCCGTAGGATGCCCCGCGTCGTCGTCCTGGCGTCGCTTCTTACCTCCCCTGTCCCCTTCCCTTACCTCCCCCGTCCTCTCCCCTTACCTCCCCTGACCTCCTCTCTCCCCTCCCCTTACCTCCCCTCTCCCCTCCCCCTTACCCCTCGTCCCCTTCCCTTCCCTCTCCCCTCTCCCCTCCCCTTACTTCCTCTCTCCCCTCCCCTTCCCTCCTCTCTCCCCTCCCCTCCCCTTCCCTCTCCCCTCCCCTTCCTTCCCCTGTCCTCTCCCCTTACCTCCCCTGTCCCCTCCCCTTACCTCCCATGTCCTCTCCCCCCCTTACCTCCCCTCTCCCCCCCCTTACCTCCCCTCTCCTCCCCCCCCACCTCCCCTGTCGGCTTCCTCCAGCACCCCCCCCCTCCTCTTTAACACTTAAAACTTTAGATATTTGTAAAGATCCCCGGATCCCCATCAGCACCGACTCTTTTGATACCAATACTGGTGATAGGCCGTCCGTCCAAATCTAGGAGACTCCATACATAACGGCCGATCCTTGTAAACGCTGAAAAACACTCTCAAATGTGGACTGGCTGTTTAGTTTTCGCAGACTCGGTTCTCTACCGCTGTATGAAAAAACCTTAAGGGCTAAGCCTGCCATTCGAGAAGCTAGTGGTTAAACAGGACTCAGAGATGAGAATCCCTCCATTCTTGGTGCATGGAGGAAACTTTCATTTTCCTGTAAGGCAGTCGGGCAGGAGGAGAATGTTCGTGGAGGTTCCCGGTGTAGGGTGACATTTGGAAAGCTGCAGCTTCAGTCCTGGAAGGAGTTCAGCTCTCTGGTGCAAATAAGGAAAGAACTGCCCGGGAGATGTATGAGTTTCTCGGATAGTTTCTTCTTGAATAGGGTTACATTGAATTCCAAACTGGCTTGTTTTGCATTTTTCTGCTCAGTCGTGGTGACTTTTTAACAACTTAAAATAGCGTCTTTACTTTCCTGTTGTAATTCTTGTGGGGTTTGCTTGCTTGCTAATAATATATCTTCATTAGATGAAGCCCCAGAGGTAGGCATGCATTTTTAGCAGCGTACCGGACACAAAATAGGTACCTAGTAGGGGCTGGGAATGTGGCTTATTGGTAGAGTGCTTGCCTAACATGCATGAAGCCCTAGGTTTGATTCCTCAGTACTACATAAACAGAAAAAGCTGGAAGCAGTGCTTGGCTCAAGTGGTAGAGTGCTAGCCTTCACCAAAAGAAGCTCAGGGACAGTGCCTAGGCCCTCCGTCCAAGCCCCAGGACTAGCAAAAAAAAAAAAAAAAAAGGTACATAAAAAAAGATAGGTACTAATAAATACTGAGTAATTGAAAATTTCATGGTATAAATATGGGTAGCAGTTCCAAATACGGTCTCTTCGATTTTTTTTTTTTAAACTATACTGATACATATTTTTAATAGGTAATGCCCACCTCTTTTTTTTATTTATTTATTTGATCGTGGGGCTTGAACTTAAGGCCTGAGCACTGTCCCTGAGCTCTTTTTTGGCTCAAGGCTAGCCCTCTACCACTTTGAGACACAGCACCACTTACAGTTTTCTGGTGATTAATTGGAGATAAGAGTCTCCCAGGGATTTTTCAGCCTGGGCTGGCTTTGAACCATAGTGCTCAGATCTCAGCTTCCTCAGTAGTTATGATTACAGGCATGAGCCACCTGCCCCCAGCTATGCCTACCTCTTATAGAAACCACACTTCTTGAAATTACCATTTACTGTTGTTTTCTCTTGTTGATCTGCCTTTTCTAGCTATCCTGTCCTTAATTCCAAGTTTTAGTTCTTCTTCCATGTTCTTAAGGATGGATATGGGGATTCTATCCTCAGCTTTTTCAGTTCGTTAAACATTTCATATCTTTATCTGTAATTTCCTCTTTCATGGGATGCCTTTGCATTTGGCAGAAGTCCTTCTAACCCAAATTTAGTATTATTTGTACCTTGTATGCCCTCTACAATAATACTTAAATTACTTAAGATTGTGAGATCTTTGAGGGTACAGTTGTTTTCTTTTGCCAGTGATTTTTTTATGTAGTAGTTCTCAGTATGTCTGTGTTTAAATTCTTCTTTATTTAATGGTGTTTTTAATTTGTGTTGTAGAACTCCAGAGGACTTGGATCTCAGCTAAAGGACAGTATTCCAGTTACTGAACTTTCAGCAAGTGGGCCTTTTGAAAGTCATGATCTTCTTCGGAAAGGGTATGTGTGGAGGATGTGGCTTCACCTTCATTGATTTTTCACAATATTTGTTAAGTATCTTGAAAGGTTGTAAATGTATGTTATTGTAGGAGGTAGCAAGTAATACACCTGGACAGGGTGAGATGGGAAAGAAGCATCTTATTAGAGGAATAGATTCCCAGGATAAGACATCTTCCTAGTGAGTGGTACCTGGAAGCATGATTTGGTAGAAGTTTTCATTTTCCTACTGAGAACTTGGAGCACCATTTTCGTCCTTATGCTTAATTAACTATTGGATTAACGTGCTTTTCTTTTGGAGACACTAGAATATAGCAGATAAGGAGACTCAGGCTACTGGCTTTGGATCACAGCTGTATTTTCTGGATTGTATGCCTTTGGGCAAGTAAAATAGCTGAGTCCAGTGTTCTTAGCAATGAATTAGGGTTAATACAGAGTTTATCTTATTTTTAGGAATAAATGAGTTTAAAATTTGAAAATAACCTAAAATAGTAAAACAGTACCTGGCATCAGTAACCACTCAGAGAGTGTTTACTGTGTCTGTTTCTTCCCCCCCCTTCCCCTACACTGCCCTAGGTTTAACTCACAATGTTTAACTTTTTTCTTTTGATACATATTTATGTGAATTTTAACACATATATCATTTCCTGTAATTACCACTACAGTCAAGATATAGAACAGTTTTATCACCATCACCTTCAAACCCCTTCATGCCATGTATTATGATAAAGGGGTTTTTTTTTGGTGGTAGTTTGGAGGGGGCAGGGGTTGGAGGGATTGAACCCTAGGCTTCATGCATACCAATTACATGTCCTGCCACTAAGCAGCTTGTTCAGTCCCAATCCCTGTGTTGTTGTCACACATTTGATAGATGGGATTTTTAGATTTTAGGTATTTAATGATATATAATCTCCTTTTTAAATGATTTTCTTCTCTAGTTTTTCTTGTGTGAAAAATGAACTTTTACCAAGTCATCCTCTTGAATTGTCAGAAAAAAATGTAAGTATGTTACATTTTTATCCTCTAGTAGAAAAATACTTTCAATAATACTTTTTTTGTTTATTTTATTAAAATAATGTGCTGAGCATTTTACTATGAGTCCTCATTTCCATTCACCCTTTAGGGTTGGCTTCTCTATGGTTATACCATTTCACTAAAGTTCCCTTTCCATGTATTCTTTTCTGCTTTTTAACAGATGTCACTGAAGGTTGTGCATCTCTCTGTTCCTTTCATAATAATTTTCTCATTCACTGAACTTCCCTTTGCCATTTTTGCTGTTGACATCAAAGACCCTCTATCCAGCTTTGACTATTTTCAAGTTATTCAGATACATAGCCACCAGGCATAGTAAGTGCACAAGTAGATAGGACATAATGCTCATTTTAAGATAAAAAGTTGAACTTTAAATTAAAACTAAAGTTTAATTTTCTTTTTATTTTTTATTTTTTGCCGGTTGTGGGGCCTGAACTCTGGGCCTAGGCGCTGTCCCTCAGCTCTTCAGCTCAAGGCTAGTGCTCTACCACTTGAGCCACAGTGCCACTTCTGGCTTTTTCTGCTTATGTAGTGCTGAGGAATCGAACCCAGGGCCTCATGCATGCAAGGCAAGCACTCTACCACTGAGCCACCTTCCCAGTGTCTTGTCCTTTAAAGTCTAAGTTTTAATTAAAGCTAAACTTGAATTAAAACTTAGACTTTAAGGGGCAAGACAAGCAGTGGAAAGGAAGCTTCATTAAAAGTGCTTCATAGGCCCAATAATGCAGCAAACACTATTCAGAAGGCTTTATAGAACAGTGTTATTTGAACAGTTTTAGGTTAACAGATGTTGAAATTGGCCGGTAACAGGAAACTCATCTGTTCTTACTTGCCTCCTTTCTCGGCTCAAGGGGAAAGACCTCGTTATAAGAAAGAAT
This sequence comes from Dipodomys spectabilis, assembly GCF_019054845.1. Lineage (NCBI taxonomy): Eukaryota > Metazoa > Chordata > Mammalia > Rodentia > Heteromyidae > Dipodomys > Dipodomys spectabilis. The sequence goes on from NW_024870772.1 coordinate 31,945,147, forward strand.
AGAGCAGATAATAGAATTATGAATTTGAGTTTCAAATGAGATGAGGAGAGGGCTCCTGGTGCATTAAATGTGTTTGGGTTTAAGGCTTAGTAGTTGACAGCCAGAATAGACAAGAGTATACATAATAATTATGAAACCAACATCTTTGAGAAATATGGGAAGGAATGAAAGTTGCTTATATATTGGAAGATACATAATTATTCTCCTACCGGCTCCCCCTCCCCCCCTTTTTTTTTTGTTAATTTGTTTTTACACAGGGCTTTACACTTGTTAGGCATGTCTTCTACTACTGAGCCATGCCTCTAGCAGTACTCTACTTTTTGAAAATGAATCTAATCAAAAAGTCATTTTTTGGTAAAATTAATTCCTGGCACTGATGGATTTTTTTGTTTTTGTTTTGCTGGTCCTTGGACATGAACTCTGGGCCTAGCTGTTGTCCCTGAGCTCCTTTTTGCTCAAGGCTAACACTCTACTACTTAACCCATAGTGCCACTTCTGGGTTTTTCTGTGATCAATTGAAGAATCTCATGGACTTTCCTTCCCTGGCTGGCTTTGAACCACAATCCTCAGGCCTCAGCCTTCTGAGTAGCTAGTAGCTGATTTTTAACTGAACTGTTAAACAGATGGCTGTACACATTGAGTACAGTAAGCAGTGATCACTAGCAGTGGAATGAGCTCATAAAACCCCTTAGTTCACTCTTTTAAATTACCAAGTGAGTTAGTCAATAGATAGCAGTTTTCTGATAAAGGATAAGTTCCAGAATAAGATGGTAGATTCTGGACTAAGCAAGAATATTTTAGGGTGAATTGTTTGTGGTATCTGCCCAGACAGGAATGATCACTTTAGAGAGAGTATTTTGATAGGCATCTTGATCTCTACTTGCATCTTAGGTAAGCAAGCACTTAGGAAAACTGCCTGTTTTATTAAGATTTGGGATTACCCATAAAATTATAAATTTGATCTTTGGAAGAAAAACTGATAAGAATAGCTTATTTTGATAATAGCTGAAAATGAATATTATGGAGGGAAACAAACCCAAAGAATAGGCCAAAACTTTTGAGAAAAGTATTTATTGATATAAGTATGAAATTCAGCATTTAAAGACTGAATTACACATATTTAGGTGCAGTAAACCTGACTTAGTACTTAAGACTTGACAATTTCAATTGACAATGTGGCCCAGTATATATAAGTTAACTGCTAAAATGAACAGCTAATACTTCTTGGCCTTCATTGGAAATGAGATTATATATTCATTTTTGTTGTATTATCCATTAGATCTGGAATATTGGTTCTGTTCTGAGTAGTACATGTTAAGATAAACTGACAAATCTCAGTCAGACTAGTCAGAATGGTGGAGTCTAGAAATTTCTTAGATTTTTAGAGATTCTAGGCCTGTTGTCTCTTATTTCTTCCTTAATCACTTAACTAGCTAATTAATTGCAGGCTCTGTTGAAATTCTGGGTCACTTAGTATCAAAATCTTTTAATATGGATTGTATAGTCCAATTAGATGGGCCCATGCTCATTAACTAAACTTTTAGTCTCCTTGTCTGTCAAATGAAATTAGTAGTAGCCTATCCATTGTATATTGCTTTCCTGTTGCTATCCATAGTTGTGATCTGCAGTGGTAACACTGTTGGAAGGTGGACAGCTGCATCAACTAGAAGTGGGGGTGCACTTCATTGTTTAAACAGTAAGGTCTGAAGACTTATTTTGGTCCTTATAAGGGGCATGGCTGGATGCAGGGGGAAGTGGTTTAATGTTGGCATCTATTGGTGGGAATCCAGGGATTCTACTAAACATAGTTTGGTATGCAGGAGCCCCACAACAGATGCTGGTAGTTCCAACAGTTGAGAAACCTTGATCTATTTCTAATATCTTCCCAACTAGGTTCTGATGTTGTTTCTTCTGTTTTATTATATGTTATGTACCATTGCTAATTACAAGTTGGATGTATTGTTGATGTTTATATAAATTGAATTTTCCTATATAAAATATTTATGAGGATAATTATTAAAAGAAACTTTTCACATAAAGTAAAATATACAGCTTTTCCTCAAGGATCATTTGTGAAAAATTTTCAGTAGACACAGTAATGTCAGACATCTTACTGTCAAATTACATATATGTTGTCTCTAGTCATGTCCCAAATGTGCACTAATCCCTTAATAGGTTTTGTTTGAAAATGATTTTTTTATGACAAAAAACAAATCTTGTCAAGAGTCTGGTAAAATAATAGTTTAAAAAATAAAAAATAGTCACGAGAACTCGCTTGTGATTACTTTATTGTAATTTTATCTTGGCTCAAATAGATTTTTTTGTAGCCATTTGCTTACCATATTCATTATCCTTGAGAACTTTTTTTGGAAAATGCATAATTCAGATTGAATCAAACATTCGTTTTGCCTCAGGTACATTAAATTAGGATCCAAATTTTGTAATAGTAGTATCAGAGCTTGGCAAAGAGTATGATTCCAGAAAAGAATGTGCTGATTATACATTTAATGCAAATTGAATAGACTTTTTTGAGCTTTTTCCCTTTGAATCAGTTACCCAAAAACATGAAGATTAAATATTGTAATTCAGTTAGCAATAGTTGATTTTTAGTAATAGTTAATTATCTCTTTTATGAAATTCTTTGAAATACATATTATATTTTAGAAAACTTAATTTTTGTCAGTGTCTGAAATGTTTATTGGATCTACGATGACCTTTTATAGTACTTGTATTCAGAAGCATTGAAATATCTTTATGCCTTACAAGAAGACATTGTACTATGAAAAAACATTCCTTGATTTAGTAGTTTTGTTAATTCAAAATTTATATAACAGTTTTATACTCGTTAAATATTTACACCTGTAAACTGGATAAGAGAGAAACTTAAATGTTCTGAAACTTATCAGAAGGGATTATTAAATACAGTTGCTTTTGTTTCAGTTGTCCGTGTTAAAATTCTTCATCTAAGTATTGTGTTCTATATATAATTTTGGAAGAGGAATAGTGAGTGTAATATTAAGAATTATATTTTGCAGTTCCAGCTCAACCAAGATAAAATGAACTTTGCCACACTGAGGAATATCCAGGGTCTATATGCTCCACTGAAATTACAAATGGAATTCAAAGCAGTGCAGCAGGTGAGTCAGTTATAAGGACTTCTCTTTCCATAACAGCTGTTCAAACTTTCTTCCTCTGCCCTTGTAACTTATTCTGTACTTCCCCTTTATACTATACGACTTCAATTCCTATATCATAGAGGAAAAAAAAGGTCCTTAAATAGAAAATTTCCTTGTCTGCAAACTCACCTGTGTCCACTTTCATGTTTTCCTGCTTTTTGAGAATTACATTGAGTTTGAATTGAGTTTGAGGTACCTCTAGGAGATTCCAAGTGGTAGTATTGAGTACACGACACACACACACACACACACACACACACACACACACACACACACACACACACACACACACACACACACACACACACACACACACACACACACACACACACACACACACACACACACACACACACACACACACACACACACCTGGGAATACCTGTTGCTAAGGAGTAAATACTTAGAAGATGTCCTTCCAGTGTGATTTGTTACATCCAGTGTGTGTCCTTCCAGTGATGTGTTACATCACACTATGTTAGGAAGTAACCCTGTGTTAGTGATCCTGTCTGGCGCTAACTCCTTTAACTTTTCTTTCTCCTTGTTCTGCCTAATAACCAGCAGCATTTATATATTTGTATAACTTCAGATCTCTGTCTTTTAACATAAAACAAAACTTTTAAAATGTTTATTTATTTATAAAACAAAATTTTGTATCATTCCTGAATGTCTTTATAGGTACTTCTCTTACATTAACTATGCTTTTGTCAGTTGAGCTTCTTAAGGTATTTATGTTTTGTGTGTGTGTGTGTGTGTGTGTGTGTGTACTTTTTTTTTCCCTTTATCTCCTGATCATTTGCATTATGTGTACTGGCTCCCGTCACACCAGTGCATCTCTTCTTGAATAATGTAGACTTTTTTTTTAACCCTCATTTTACTGAACCCTACTATTTAGTACCCATGGCTCTTTTTTCCTTTGGCTCTTAGAATACACTTTCTTGATGTTCTCCACCCTTGTCTGAAACTTACTGTCAATTTCTATAGGTTGCTTTTTTCCCCCCTCTGTTTCCTGCAGTACTAGTTTTGTTAGTCTTTGGTTGTCTCTTCACCCTATTTCCTACCTATTCCTCTTTCTTCTGTTACAGCTGTTTATTTAAATGCTTCATTTACATGTTGTTGACTCAGATTTCAGTTCTCATGGGCTATAAAGCTGAGCTATTGCATTTGTAAGTTCCCCAGGCATTGCAGACTTTCACATGTATGAATATAGAGTAACTCACTTCTCACATATTCCTATGACTAGGTTTTTGCTTAAAGCAGACATTGAAGCCTTAGCTTTGGTTATCATTCAGCACCTAACTTCTTCCCTTCCTCTCTATATCCCACACTGTTACTTGATCTCACCATTGCTGCTTCATTGGTTCTACTCCTGCTATATTTGATCTAACTTGTGATGCTCATCCCTGCTATGCCCCTCTAGTTCATTGTCTGTACCATAGCCAGCATTAATAGCCATGAGACATAGATTCAGTTTGTTATTCCTCTCACTTAAAAGAAAGTAAATTCCAGTAGCTTAGTTTGGCTGCGTTCAAGAATTGACTTCTTAACCGTAACACCTTGCTACCATAATACTTTAATACCATAGTCCACATACTCCTGGACTCCCTGAGCTTCCTGGTTATATTCTTTTCACCTTTTGGCTCTTGTACAGATTCCTCCCATCTAGCTGAAACTGTATTTTTCAATCATTTCTTTTAATGTCATCATTTGTATCAATTAAGTCATTCTGAAAGCTATTTTGAGTATTCCAAGAATTATCTTAAAATGAAAGTAGGGTTTAAAATGAGAATAACTTCGGGCTGAATCTTGGTTCTCCTAGCTAGTCTTAAAAACTTAAGTTAGAGGGCTAGGAAGGTGGCTCAGTGGTAGAGTGCTTGCCTTACATGCCTGAGGCCCTGGGTTTGATTCCTCAGCACCACATAAGCAAAAAGAAAAAAGCCGGAAGTGGTGCTGTGGCTCAAGTGGTAGAGTGCTAGCCTTGAGCTGAAGAGCTGAGGGACAGCACCCAGGCCCAGAGTTCAGGCCCCACAACCGGACCCAAAAATTAAAAAAAATAAAAAAAAATAAAAAAACTTAAGTTAGAAACCATTTTGAAATTCAGATTTTTTTGTTTTTATTTTGAAATGGATGTCCAATAATAATAGCAGAGGGTTATTCTGAAGATTAACTGATAATTGCAGGTTATCAATGTGATTATTTTAAAAATCCCGGTATCATTTAGTCACTGACCATCTTCTCGTTTGGTAGTTTCAGCATTATCTGCACTGACTTCAGTTATAACTGCTGGACAATTAACAGTGAACAGAATTGCTGAAATCTTTAAAGCAGGTTATGTGTCAGTCACTATATTATTTACATGCCTTTACATCATACCAGGCTACTGGTAGACTAATGGTCTCACCGAGTTGGAATTTTCTCAGAATTTCATTGCTCTGAGTATATCTGAAGCTATGCTCTGATGTTAGTCTCCAGGGTTTTGTGGTTTATCAAGTGGTATATATTACAGTATTCCTAGACAGAATAAAGCCTGAGACCATGCACAAATCTGATGGGATAATTAAGTGCTGATAAAAGCTACAGTTTCGGGGCTGGGAAGGTGGCTCAGTGGTAGAGTGCTTGCCTTGCATGCATGAGGCCCTGGGTTTGATTCCTCAGCACCACATAAGCAAAAAGAAAAAAACCGAAAGTGGCTCTGTGGCTCAAGTGGTAGAGTGCTAGCCTTGAGCTGAAGAGCTGAGGGACAGCAGCCAGGCCCAGAGTTCAGGCCCCATGACCGGATCCAAAAAAAAAAAAGCTACAATGTCATGGTCAACTATTTTCAACAAAATTTTGAGGAATTTTTTAAAACTTACTCTGTACTTAAAATGTGAATCATTCCTTTCCACTGGTTAAATTTATCTAGTTTTTTTTGTATTTTCGAAGTAAGAGTACAGAACATAAAATTATATTCTTTTTTTTCTCTTGCCCCTTTCATACCTTTCCCAAAGGTTCAGCGTCTTCCATTTCTTCAAAGTTCCAACCTTTCACTGGATATTTTGAAGGGTAATGATGAGACTATTGGATTTGAAGATATTCTTAATGGTAAGTGTCTTGGCACTTTTTATGGCGTTCTGTTATGTAAGATGTTAGCAGCAAAACGGGACAGAATCTGTCTCTCCATCACTCATAGCAATGGGATTCACTGTATAGCAGTGAGGTATAAAATTGAGTGGTCACAGCTGTTCTTTCAATGTTTTTCAGAGTGAAGTTAACTTGAAAAGTTCTGAGGTTCTAGTCATTTCAGTCAACACTAGTTGTGATTTTATATTCTCAACATTGTCTAATGTATTGATCTACTAAATTGGTCACTATTTCTAAGGTGATTTAAGTAATGATTGTTTTCGTATTCACCATGTTTGTACTAATTTTCAGAATGACTTGAATAAGATAGAAAATACCTTAAAAAAAAAAACATCCATCCCCAGTTGTGTGTGTGTGTTTCTGGAATAGGTGGTAAATAGAAAAGAAGTCTGCCATTCTTAACAAAATTCCCTGAATAATTGTAGTATGTATCAGATAAATGACTTTTAAGGAAGAACAATGTGTGCAGTATCCTCTATTTCTTGTTCTGAGGAAGATAAACAAATATAACTGTGCCCAGCATTGCCTTACTCATTAGGAGAAACAGAGAAGCCCAAACTAAGTTTTATTAGTTTTGTTTGGCTGCTGATATCCGGTGAGGAAATGCTGTGGACATAACACAAGTCTCGTGAGCCTCCTCTTTGAGAGCTTTTTTTTTTTTTTTTGTCGGTCGTGGGGCCTGAACTCTGGGCCTGGGTGCTGTCCCTCAGCTCTTCAACTCAAGGCTAGTGCTCTACCACTTGAGTCATAGCACCGCTTCCAGCTTTTTCTGCTTACGTGGTGTTGAGGAATCAAACCCAGGGCCTCATGCATGCAAGGCAAGCACTCTACTACTGAGCCACCTTCCCAGCCCCTTTAAGAGCTTTTTGAATGAAGGAAAACTTGGGATTCCTAAATGCATATAAAGCTAGTACAGTGTATATATAACCTTAATTTATTTACTTACAAATCTCATTTATAAAAAAACTCATTAAAATCTAATAATTCTATATAAAGAAAGGAAAACAGACCTTAAGCATTTATTCAGTTCAATGTTTATTACATGTCAAGCACTGGCTAGGCTCTGAATATAGAAATATGGACAAAATATCTACTTTCTAATGGAGGAGACAAAAAATATAAATTGCAATAAGTTTGGGAAACAATTTGAGTTTGGAAAGATGATTGTCTGGGAATAGACATATAAGTTGATTCCTTTAAGCTGTGAATTACTGGAGCTAAAAGTAGGGAGAAAGCTGTTTCAGAAGAAACAGTATGTCCAGGGTCTGTCTCTAATCTAACAGCTAAAGAACTGTGAAGGATTTGAGATCTCACCCTACTTACAAGCTAATCAGTTGGCCTGCTGTGGTTTTATGAATGGTGGCAGAACATGTAAGATTCTAGGAGACAAAGGATGGTTTATTCCTCAGAGCAGTATGCCCCAGTTATGAGCATTCTGTTAGGCCCTTAAGCTCTACTTCCCAAGACAGCACAAAAAGAGAGTCAAGTGGTGCTCCATATTTGGTACCTTTTTTTTTTTTTTAGGAGAGAACTATGTTCTCACTGCAGGCATTGGACTTGGCTGTCCTGGTGGCCTCTTGTTTAGAAAACACTCATGGAAAGGTAGTTCAGAACCATGGCTGTCAAGCATTTCTGTTCCCAGGAGTTGTGAGGCATACATAATAGCGCTTTAAGGAAATCCTTATGACTAGGATATTCTGAGCAAGTTGGACAGTAGAATGTAGTGTGGTCAAGAAAACCAACAGAGAACTTACAAAAACTGGGGTCTACAGACTAAAAACAAGATTGTAGTTAATTCAGGATGCGACTCAAGAGGCATGGAATGACTTTAAGCAGAAGTGTGATGGGATACCATATCATTTGATGTTTAAGCTGTGATCATATCTTTAATTTATTCATTGCCTCTGTCTGAGAGTTCCAGGCTGAAAAGATTTCATTTAGTAGATCATTTTATTGTGGTTTTACTGCTGCAGTGAGCTTTGGGTGGTTTCCCCTGGGAGTGCTGCCATGTAATGTGAATGGTTATCCATTTTTATAAACCAGTTTTACAGATTGGTTCATTAGGTTTTACTATTTCTACATCAGTGTTGAGATGGAGAGATCAAAGCCTTTGTCTTTAGGAAGCTTTCTGTTAATTTAAAAAAACTTTAGTTATACTTATTACACAAAGGTAAGTCTTGTAAGGGTTTTCTTGCTTCACAATTCTGACATATGTTCATTCATACACACAGGCAGGAAAATGGTACAGATAAGAATTTTTTGCAGAATTGATTATGAGATGATTCTCAGCATCATCTGAGAAGCACTGGAAAAATTAAGAATCTTGAAAAATCTATTTTTTTTTCTTAGCTCAGCTACATTGGGGGTATCATTTACATACTACATATGCATCCATTTTAGGTGTACAGTTCTGGCTTTTAACAAATGTATAGCTGTTTCGCCTCAGTCAAGATAAAAGATTTATTTATCATCCTGAGGAATCATTGAATTTATCTCTGTTTTGAGACTTAAAGTGTTTTTGTTTCTTTTCAGATCCATCACAAAGTGAGCTAATGGGTGAGCCCCACTTGATGGTGGAATATAAACTCGGTTTACTGTAATGCACTGTGCTGTTCACAGCTGAGGGGCTGTTTTGTTAGAGTTGTCTATTGTAATTTGATGTATACAACATTAAAAGTACTCATACATGAGATTCTGTATCTGTGATCATTTCAAACTGGTGACATGTTGTCATGAAACAGTTGGAAGCCTGCATGGAGATAGTTTTAAAGCTCTTCATTTACAGCAAAACAGTAGCTTTATCATTTTTTCAGTGCCTCACCCCGCCTCCCTTTCTTTTTAGTGACAAGGTCTAGCCTGGAACTCACTATCTTCCAGTCTCTTCCTCCTAAGTGCAGGATTACAGACAAGTGCCACTTTAATCTGGTTTTTCTTTATTATAAAGTGTTGTTTAATGTAGCCAGCATATAAGACTATAAAGATTTTTTAGAATATTAGTGAATGGGTCACATTGCTAATTCTGACATGCATCCTGATAATTATTTAGGATTATATTAGCTCCATTTTAAAAAATACATTTTTTAAAAATTAAGTAGTTGTACAAAGGAGTTGCCATGTTTATGAATACAGTGCATCTTGATCAGTGTTACCCCTTTCAGCATTCTAACCAACCCCCTTCCCACCACTCCTTCCTTTAAACATTGTTTTGTAGTATGTACATCTAATTCTTCACTGCTTTCTTCATTCCTTTGCTCCTCTCCCCTTGGCTTCACTTACGCTCCATCCCCACCTCTCTCAAGTACCCATTTGCTGATGTTTATTTTGTTGGGCTTTGACTTGGCCTTTCTAAGGAATTATACTATTTGAGTTTTCCCTTGAATTCATTTATAACCAAATGCATATCACCTGATGTGTTCACTTAAAGTTTATAGGCTGAATCTAGCTACCTCCTATAAGGGAAACCCACACAACCTTTGTCACTCTGGGCCTGACTTAGTTCACCTAATATAATTTTTTCCAAATCTTTCCATTTTTTAACAAATGGCACAATATCATTCTTTTTAATGGATGAGTAAAATTCCATTGTGTATATGTATCACATTTTTCGTTGGAAACAGTTGTCAGAGCAGTTTTGGTGTCATAGCTTTAAGGGTGACCGCTACTGGCACCTAGTGACTAGAAAGCAGGAATACAGCTAAGCTGCTTACAGAGAACAAGAAAGTTGATGTCATTGACAACTTGAAGACACTAAAGGGAAATGATTCTAATATTCATAAACAATAGCCTTCTATGTGATGAAAAAGTTAGTATTCCAAAGTTGTCTTCATCTATTATTTTCTCCTTCCAACCCAAACTTAACCTTGCTTAGAATGTCAGCACCAAGACTGGTAAATGACAAGCTTTGAGATAAATGACAAGCTTTTTTTTTTTTTTTTTTTTTGCTTTTTTTTAATTTAAATTTTTTGTGAACATACTGTACAGAGGGGTTACAATTACATGGGCAAGATAATGAGTACATTTCTTATCAAGCATTGCAGCCTCCTCCTTTGTTTACCCTTCACATCCCTTCCCAGCCTCCCCCTGCCCCCCACCCAATCTCCACCCCCCCCCCCCCCCACACCTCCCCGCACCAAAGTTGTAAAGTTCGTTTTTGACATGACGACTTCTACTTCTCATAGTTGCATCTGGTCCACCTGTATCGTTAAACGACTTGTTTTTCCCCATCTCCTCCACAAATTATACAGACATCAAATATAGTGAAAGCAGGGGTTGTACTGTGGGGGAGGGACATACAAAGCTACAAAGAAATAATCTTATAAATGAGTTAGAAACAAATGCATGAAAGAAAAAAATATTTAAATACTTATCTAAGGGTTCATTTTCCTAACATCACATTATCTGATCTTTCCTGCTTGACTCATACATATACTAGATATTGCAAATGGGACCTTTGTTTCTTTGGGTTTGGCTTACTCCACTTAATATAATTTTTTCCAAGCCTTTCTGTTTCCTAACAAATGGGGAAATATTCTTTCTGATGGAGGCATAGAATTCCATTGTGTATATATACCACATTTTCTTGATCCATTCATCTACTGAGGGGCATCTGGGTTGGTTCCATATCTTAGCTATGGTAAATAATGCTGCAATAAACATAGTTGTGCTAGTAGCTTTAGTGTGGTCTTGTTTGTAAACATTTGGGTAAATGCCCAAAAGTGGGATTGCTGGGTCATGGGGGAGCTCTATGTGAAGTCTTTTCAGGAACCTCCATACTGCTTTCCAAAGTGGTTGAACAAGTTTACACTCTCACCAACAATGAAGTAAAGTTCCCTTCTGTCCACATCCTTTTTAAAGAGTCTCTTGCTCTACTGAGAATGGTCTTTGCCAAAATAATTGCCAACCCATTCCATACAGAGAAGACATAAAAATCGCAAGGTTCACTAAGTGTAAGTATATTCTCTTCCAGCTAAAGGATATTTTGTCTATACATAGGTACTAGTAATGACAGCTTAAAAAATAATCATCGTTTAAATAGAAAATTGATAATTTATGTTTTAATTGGCAAATACTAGTTATATGGAGGGGGGAGGATTTCATTGACATTTTAAATTTAGAAACATCATCTTAAATAGTGCTTACTTTCTGATGGGCCTTTGTGCCTTTCTTTTCATCTCCGTACTAGCGGTTGAATTCAGGGCCTCAAAATTGTTAGGGAGGCGCACTATTGTTTAAGCCACAACACACCTCTAGCTCTTTTTTTTTTTAATTGAAACGATCTGTCTATGAAACACAAACTGCCCTAAAACTATCATTTTTCTCTTTTACCTTTCTCCTATTTATGTCATTGGTCATCCCTAGCCACATGAAAGAATCATGTGGCAATTGTTGGAAGCAGTTTCCCTTTCAGGGTCTGAAATTCCAATAGCACTAGTCTGGAGTTGATCATAGGACTCTTGTTTTCAAAAAGCTCTAGGGTTGAGCCCTCCAGAGTTGGATTTATATACTTTATTTCCTTGCTTTGCCTTTGCTTTTATTAGCAGCATTCATTAGCAATGGTCATTTTGCTCACGGCCTCTCAGTGCCTGAAGGTTTACTTGTGGCCTTTAATCTGCAGTCTAGTGCTTGTTTGGAGGTGGGAAATTATTCCAGTTTCTTCATAAGTCAGTTGCAGCTCTCTCTGAGTTACCTCCAAGCTCTTCAGATGATTTTCTAGATGGACAATTAGTTTATTATTTTCCTTGCCACTGTTTTGAAACAGCAGACTTGAGTCTTTCATAGGTTGGGATCTGATCTAATGGAAAAGTTTTTTTCTCCAGCAGAATATTAATTTTTCACACTGAGAACTTCCACTTTAATACAAGGGTAGAAGCAGTCCTCTGGCAGGTACTGACAGGAGTCCTATACTTCCATCCTATTCTGCCTTTGACTCTGGAGTTGACATCAGATGCCACAGGTTAAGAGACTCTGTCCCACAAAGTGGCTCCACCTTAGGCATCATTTAAAAGTTGCAGGTTGTAAATGCTAGTGATACACCTATAGAATGTTGAAAGATCCTTGGTTCTCCTCCCTCGTGGTATAGCATACTCAACGTTTGCCAAGCTGAAGTTGGCAAACTTGGGTCACATCCCCACTTCTGGCTTACTGGCAAGTCACACCTCCACTTCTGCCTTTTTGCTAAGCTGCACCTCCACTTCTACCATTTATTTATTTATTTATTTATTTATTTATTTTTGGTTGGTCGTGGGGCTTGAACTCTGGGCCTGGGCACTGTCCCTCAGCAATTCAGCCCAAGGCAAGTGCTCTACCACTTGAGTCACAGCTCCACTTCCAGTTTTCTGGTGGTTTATTGGAGATAAGAATCTCAGGGACTTAACTGCCTGGGCTTTGAATCTCAATCCTCAGATCTTAGCCTCCTGAGTAGCTAGGATTACAGGCTTGAGCCACTGGCGCCCAGCTCACTTCTTTTTGCGGGGTTAATTGGAGATAAGAGTTCCTAGGATTTGTCTGCTTAGGCTGTTTTTCAAACTGGGATCCTCAGGGCTCAGTCTCCTGAGTAACTAGGATTACAAGCATGAGCCACCAGCTCCAAAACGAAATTTTGGAGTCCATCTTTCAGAGATTTTTTTATATAGAGGTTTCATCACACAGTGACATAATTAACTCAGTTTCCAACCTCTATTCTGAGGTGCGGGGAGATGAAAATTTCAAGACAATATCAGTGCTTGATTAAAATTTTCTAACACTGAACTAAAAGATAAAGTCATGTGTAATATGGATATAACCTAATTGGAACAAAAGAACCAGTGTTTTACCAAGTGGAAGTGTTGGAGGGTTGGTATACATGAAATGCTCACCAAATGTCTCACCTTTACTCTTTGCATCTAAAGAGTACAGCTAATAGGCATATTACTGTTCATTGTTACACTGGGTTATAGGTGTTAGCCTCTGCAGGAGGAGAGGCAATCTGTATAGTTCAGTACTCTTCATCTTTTGTTATTTTTTAATGCAAATGCTTAAGAATGCAGGTAATCTGAACAAGCAGAGAACTAATAGAAATTGGATTATGTGGTATATAATATATCATTAAAATGTACAGTGGCTAAATATATAAAAACTGGCTCTGTGTGTGTGTGTGTGTGTGTGTGTGTGTGTGTGTGTGTGCGGTCACGCATGCATGCACAGGCACGCTGATACTGGGGCTTGAACTCAAGGCCTGGATGCTGCCTCTGAGCTTTTGTGCTCAAAGCTAGTGCTCTATCCCTTGACACAGCGCGCTGTGTGTGTGTGTGTGCGTGCGTGCGTGCGTGTGTGTGTGTGTGTGTGTGTGTGTGTGTGTGTGTGTAACTGGAAATAATCTCCTAGACTTTCCTGCCTGGGCTGGTTTTGAACTGTGATCCTCAGATCTCAGCCTCCTGAGTAGCTAGGATTACAGTTGTGACTACCAGCACCCAGTCTGGCTAGCTTTTTTTTTTTTTTTTTTTTGCCAGTCCTGTGGCTTGAATTCAGGGCCTGGGCACTGAACTTCTTTTGCTGAAGGCTGGCTTTTTTTTTTTTTTCCTGTTTATGTGGTACTGAGGAATTGAACCCAGGACTTCATGCATGCTAGGCAAACACTCTACCTCTAAGCCACATTCCCAGCCCTCTGGCTAGTTTTAGTAAGACAAAATCTCCCAAAATACTTCACTGGACTTATTTGGTTCATGATTGCCAAACTTTAAATTCAAGTTCTTTGATAGGGATACAATAAATAGTTAAGTATCTATATTTTAATTTGCTTTATTATAGGTTCCTAAATATTAAAGAATGAGAATGGACTATTCAAATAGCCTTTCCACAGATTCCTTTTGTGTTTCAGTCCAAATATATATTGAGAGAGAGAGAGAGGACTTTAAAATCAAAGTTTGAAAGTTTAGAGTGTGCTTCCAGATCTTGAATTTATTTCTGGAGCCAGTAAATGTGCTTTGTCAGCTGTACTTTGTCTTTGGGCTTCTCTGGGTCGTGACCTTCTGGAGACAGGAAAACAACTACATTGTTCATTGCTGTGACAAAATACAGGTCACGTAGAGGATATAGCTTTAGGTCAGGACAGGATTAAGTAGGATTCTGCTTTAATGTTGCCTATCCTTTTCACAGAGAGGAACTGATTTTAACCTAACATCTCACTTTATTTTCGTTTCTGTAATATGTAGAAATCTTACAAAACCCAACACAGGGTTTCCACCAACTTTTTAATGTAAATGATAGCAATCAGAAAGAGCACCCCCATCACCTTCCTGCAGACTCACCGATGGTTAACATACTCTCTTATTTCCTCAGGAGAAAATTCAGCATCAGCACTTTTGACAGGAAGTCCGCAAAGGTCCCCATGTACTCCTTTCCCAACAGGAGTCACAGGAGTCAGTGGTGCTTGTGGTCCCTTGTTAATAGGCGATGGCCACAGGACCTCTCCATTGTAAAAGTAATTTTCCTTCTGTAATTAGTAAGTAATTTGTACAGTAATAAATAGGGACTTTGTGTATTTCTGTTCCCCAAGAACTTTTTTTTTCCTGAATCCTTATGACAATGGAGACGAAGACAGGGTTATTTCTACTTTTTGTTTTTTTTCTTGTGCCCATCCTGGGGCTTGAACTCAAGGCATGGGCACTATCCCTGAGCTCTTTTTGCTCAAGGCTAGCCCTCTACCATTTGAACAACAGCTTCACTTCTGAATTTTTGTGTGTGTGTGATTAATTAGAGACAAGTCTCATGCATGGCTTTGAACCACGAACCTCAGATCTCAACATCCTGAGTAGCTAGGATTATAGGCATGAGCCACCAGTGTCCAGCTATTTCTACTTTTATTGGTTGATGGATATTTTGGTAAAGTCAAGTTGTTCATATTTCTCCTATCCTTTTGGATTCATGGATACTTGCTTTTTATTCTGTTTCTATTAGTGTTCTTTTGATGCTCTAAATGCAATATTTCTTTATTTTATTTGTGATACAGAGGTTTGAACTTAGGGCCACATAGTAGGCAGATGCTCTACCTTGAGCGAGATGTTCAGCCCTTTCTGCTCTGATTATTTTTAAGATGCAGTTTTGCTTTTTTTGTCTGACCACGATCCTCCAATTTATTGCTTACTGTCATAGCTGGAATAGCAGCTACGTGCCCCAATATTCAGCTTTTTTCTGCTGAGATAAGGTCTTGTAAACTTTTTTTGCCAGACTGGCCTGGAATTGTGCTCTTCTTCCTGATCTCAGCCTCCCATGTAGCTGGGATGACAGACATATACTACTTCACCCAATTAATATTGAGATGAGGGTCTTGCAACTCTTTTTCTTGGGCTGACCTCTAACCATGATCCTCTAATCTCTCTTCTTGAAACAACTCTAGGGCTTAGCTTTGGGAGGAAATGAGGCAAGGTGAGCCACCTGATTCCAATCCCCTCTATTTCACTTTCCACTTTGTAGAACTCACCTATCTTCTTGGCTATCTTCCTAGCAGAAATTCTAGTCTCCTGGATGCTAATGGAAAATAGCTGAAACTCCATTGTTTATGGTCTTGGGGAGAGTGTTTGCCCCCATCTCCAGTATTGAAAAGAGGACACATTGGTTTCACTGTCTGCTCCTAGCCAAAGCAAAGGGCAGGGCTGTTACCTAGGTTAGTCAGACCTCTCTCCTGGGATTAGGATTCCTGAGCAAAGACAGGAGGAGGCCAGTGAGCTGCCTCACCAGTGGCACATACAAGAGAGCTCTCCTGCTACACCATCACTGTCTTGTCTCCTGTTGCTTTATCTGTGGATCTGTTAGTTTCTGACTGCTTCCTTCGTCTATTGCCAGGCATAAGCCTCTGGTATCATTTCAGTTTTATGCTTGAAATATACATTTTGTGTCTTGCACTCTGGATCTCTGGATGAATAATTGGCATCAGGAAGTTGATGTTATGGATACAAATTCCCCAAGATACTGGTAGATTTGCTACAAGACTGAGCTGGGCCTGGGTCAGGCAGTGGCTCTAGGTAAACAATCTGGCTGCTCTGCTCTGCAGTTATAAAAGAGCTATCCTGACCAGTCACACGAAACCACAGGGCCATTTTAGAGCAAGGTTCTGGGCAGCCAGACTAAGAAAGTCAGGAGGAGATGTTTCCAACAGCATTGGGGGGATTTAAAGCAAGCATATAACAAGTCCAAATTCCCAAAGCAAGCTACGGCAGTGAAAGGTTCTCAACAAAAACCTCCATCTGAGCTCCAGTCAACACAGGTGTTGCTACAGTACAGGTCTACTGTGTGAAAATTGGAGCATTGATTATATCAGTAGGAATCTGATTAAGCTGTGGAAACTGGCTGAGAAGATTGTTTCTGCACTTAGACGGGGGACTTTTCTTTCACCATTATGACAATCATACCTAAAAGGGATGATTTTACTAGAGGGATCCAGTTCCTTTCTTGCCACAGCCCTCTTTGTTTCCACTCCCCATAGGAGCTCAACATTCTCCTGGAAGCCGACTCCTAAGAAACCTAACATGTAGAAAGAATTTGGGGAACGTTGCCAATTTCTAGCTACAACAAAGTCAGGAGCACACATAGGGCTATTGTAAACGTGCTTTTAAAATATCAATGTACTGTCTTACATTAGATAACTCTAAACTCAAATAACTCGATAAGACTGGCATGGTTTTAATAGTATACAAGATTGAATTTAACATAGCTGCATGCTTTGAAGTTGAGATGCCAGAGGTAGCCAATGGTTTGTAAACTTTCATGTGTACCACAATGACATGAAGGCTTTTTCAGACTATAGATGGCTTACAGCCTTACCCTTAGACTTTGTGATTTGAGTTGGTGCCTGGAAATTTGCATTTTTTGTAAGTTCTTAGGCAATGGTGATACTGCTAACCCAGAGACCACATTTTGAGAACCACTGGTATGGAAAGATGAAATCTTTGTGACTTATTCATTGCTATATCTCCTTGGTTGCATTTATCATCCTCTTCTGTATGGAAGACATGTTTTCTTCAGTGCTGGTTTAATGGTCACTAATTCTTTTATATTTTGCTTATGGCAAAAAAGTTTTTAACAAAATTTCTCCTTCAGTTATGAAGGATACCTTTGCTGGGTACATTTTTCTAGATTGACAGTTTCTTTCGGGGCTTGGAATATCATCCTATGCTTTCCTTTTTGAGAATTTTTTTATTCTGATGGGTTGCCTTAATATAGAACTTCTTACTTCTCTCTCAACTTTCAATGTTCTTTCTTTCTTCTATATATTTAATGTCTTCTATAATATGTCTTAGGGAGGTTCTTTGGTCTTACCTGTTTGAGTCCAGAAAGTCTCCGGACTCAAGATCAGGTACATTCTCAGCTCTTATTTCCTTGGGCATGTTACCCATGCCTTTAGCTTGATTCTCTTCTTTGATGCCTGATTCATAGGTTGGTCTTCTGTGCACAAGAGGTTTTACATGTTCCATTTGTACTTAGTATTTTCCTCCGTAGCAGTGTCTTAGTTCCTCAACTTCGTCTTCAAGCCTTTGTATCTGTTTTTTTACTTTGTTCCACTCTGTTAGGCTTTTAATTCCCCCCCCCACCTTCCACCCCCCCCCCCCCCCCCGAGTTATTGAGCTTTTTATTTCCAGGATTTCAAATTGGTTTTCTTCGAGTTCTCCATCTTTATTGAATTCCTCTTTCAAGTCCTGTGTTGTTCTCGCTTATATTTTTTGTATTCTTTTTCAGTTCACTTAACTGTTCATTTGTGTTTTCTTTTTTGTTTTTGTTTTGTTTTGTTTTTGCTCGTCCTGGAGCTTAAACTCAGGGCCTGGATGCTGCCCTTGAACTTTTTCCTTCAAGGCTAGCAGTCTACTACTTGAGCCATAGATTCACTTCTGGCTTTTTTTGGTGCTTAACTGGAGAGTCTTCTAGACTTTCCTTTCCAGATTGGCTTTGAACAATCCTCAGATCTCAGCCTCCTGAGTAGCTAGGGTCACAGGTGTGAGCCACTGGTGCCCAGCTTATTTATACTTTCTTTTTTTTGGGGGGGGGGGGTTCTGGTTGTGGGGCCTGAACTCTGGGCCTGGGCGCTGTCCCTCAGCTCTTCAGCTCAAGGCTAGCGCTCTACCACTTGAGCCACAGCACCACTTCCAGCATTTTTCTTTTTGCTTATGTGGTGCTGAGGAATCGAACCCAGGGCCTCATGCATGCAAGGCAAGCACTCTACCACTGAGCCACCTTCCTAGCCCCTGTACTTTCTTTGAATTAAGTTTCTTCACTGATCATTCTTTTAAGTCCCCATTTTGAGATTTCATGCAACTCTGTTATCATTCAAGTTCTTTATTGTGAAATTAATTGACTTTTAGAGGCAACATATTACTTATTTTCTCATTTATTTATATTTTGTTTCTAAATTGAGATTTATGCCTCTAAGATCAAGTTTTTGTTGAAGGTTTTAATCTCCTGTGCCTTTTCAGTTGCAGTATTCACAATCAGGCATGACTGATAGCCAGGTGCTGGTGATATTTCTTGCCACTGAAGTGGGGATATAGTGCAGAAGTCAAACATTTATCCACCATGATCCAGACATTGGGTGTGGCCCATTTCATTCAGAGAGTAGATTAGAGGCTGTTCTTCCCTAAACTGGTATGGGTCCTAAGTCAGAGTCTAGTGCTGGATTCCAGGTTTGCTGATTCTGTGATTGCACCAATTAGGCCCAGGATACAACTGTGGTGAGTACTAGAGCTGTGTAAGTGGTCAGGACTCTGTTTAGACTCAGGGCTTTTAAGCTCTTCCTTGGCCCTCTCTGACTCTTCACCTGTCAGCATGTTGGTGGTATGCTTGTATAATCAAATCTACTGTGCCACAGTCCTGACTTTGCACTTCTAGAGAATGGTTGTTCATTTTGGTGTGCTAATAGGAAGGGAATGCCATGGGAAATAACAACTTGCAACTCACTCTGGACCCTGCCACTTTACGTAGAAGGTATTGAAGGATGTATAAAATAAATTAACTTAAAAATACATGGGATAACATAATTTTCAGTTTGTTTGCAGAGCTGGCTTAATGCATGATAGCAATGGTTACTTTTATAAGGCATTAAATGTATTCCTTTAAAGGGTTTTTACAACTAGAGGTTTGTAGTCACTTAGTGTAGATCCATTTATTGAGCATACAATGAGTAATCGGAGATTGCCCTTGTCCAAAGGAAATAATTGTCAGGTAGGGGAAACATTACAGGACAACTGAAAATACCAGGCCAGAGTGCAGAACTGTGAAATCCCTGCAGGGTTTGAGAGTTAGTGACAAATGTCAAGGACTCTGGTGACACAGGCAAAAAACAATGCTTTAATTGTAAGGTGGGGAAAGGACAACTGAGAGTATATAAAAAAGATAATGGAGGTACAATACATCATGGTGTTTCCTGGGGTTAGGGTGAATCCCAGGGATGGAGATTGCCATAGCTTGATCATTGTCCTTTGGGTGACAGCTGCTGAATTGTTTTTTGGCGGGGGGCGGGGGGGAGGGTTCTGGGGTTTGAACTCTGAGCTTAGACACTGTCCCTGAGCTTCTTTTGCCACTTGAGCCCCAGCTCCACTTCCAGCTTTTTCTGAGTAGTTTATTGGACATAAGAGTCTCATGAACTTTTCTGCCCTGGCTAACTTTGAACTGTGATCCACAGATCTCAGCCTCCTGAATAGCTAGGATTACAGGCATGAACTACCAGCACCTGGCTACTGAAAATTCTTAGTTGTAGAGTACAAGACCTGTGTTTTAGAAATGTCCTTCCCCACACATGGGAAAGGTGTGGAAGGGGTAAAGAAATGTGAGTGGTTGAATTCCTATCCAGGGTTTATAGAATGTGGATATCCTTCTACAGAGGTAGAAAATAAATTCTGGCTCTATGATATTAGTTATATCTCACCATGATGAGCTGTTTGCTCAGTTTAAAAATTTCTTTAGGACAATTTTTTATCATCTTAATTACCCACTGCCCTTTGTGTTACATATGAAAAATATGATCATACTTGCCAGCTGAAAAATACATATTCTTTAAAGTGCTTCTCTTGTAAGGATTTTGTATTCTTTCAATGTTTTAAACATTAACAGTGCCATGATGAACTCTATAAAACAGACCATTACTCAAGTATGAGCAGAATTATAAATATCTGAAACGTATTCTGGATCAGTGACTTATTCACTGTAATTTTTCATTATGTCTTCTAAATCCCTGAGCGATGTCAGAAATCCATTTTGCAGATGTGAAACTGAGATAAAAACTTCTCCTTGGTTTCAGTGTGGGAGAAATATGTATGTCAGTGAACTTATTGCTTTTAACTTCACCACAGTTTCTTATTGGTTCCTTCTGCACTTCAGTTTCAGTTTCAGTTTCTTTGGAGTCCAGAAGTGTTGCAAATACATTGTACGAGGAGGACAAAGTGCTCGAAGTATATAGTACCTGAAGGAGCCAAGTTGGGTGTTCTCTGCCAGTTCAGTTTACGAGAAAGGATATGTAATGCTGATAATTATTGAAGCATTGAATTTAAAGTTAGTTTACACTCTTCAGAGGTCATGATATGTGCAAAAATGTGTACCGTCATCCATCTGATGTATGGTCACTGGGTTCTTCCTGTATAAGAAGTGTATAGCTTCCCTCCTCCCAGCCGAAGCACCTGATAACACTGTAAACAGATTGTAAAGCAGAGATTAAGTCATCACTGTTCCCATGGTTACATGGCTCAATAATATATGCAAATTATGCATGATAGGCATCCTGGCATTTTGAAGCCAGTTGACTCACAAATTCTGAAAGAAAAAAATATATATATGTCTACTGAACTCCTAAGACATCCTGTTTATCACTCTGTCTACTTTGTGGCATCCTCACAAAACAGTTACAACTAAAGATACCACTGAGGCAAGGACATTTTGAAAAAATTAAAGCAGTAAGAATTTTGATTTTTCTTAAAATACTAAGAATATAGGGTTAAGAAACTCAGAAGTCCATCCACATTGCCTATTATTAATACCATTATGAGAAAAAAAACTACCTTTAATCTGGTTATACTGGAATAAATAAATAATGATACATGAAAGATAAAATTACCCACTAAATGCATGCATTTTTTTTTTGCCAGTACTGAGGTTTGAACTCAGGGCCTCGTGTTTGCTTGGCTTGCTTGCTGGCTGGCACTCTACCACTCGAGCCACACTTCCAGCCCTGCTTTTGCTAGTTATTTTGGAAATGGAGCTACTGGACTTTTCCACCTGGATAGCCTCTGCCATCCTCCTAAGATAGGTTTACAGGGATGCCTGTGCCACCAGGATTCAGCTAAGATAGTTTATTTTTGTGGTGGTTTGATTTTGTTTATGCCAGGGTTTGAATTCAAGACCTTTAGCCATCACCCAGCTTGCTGGCTGGTGTTCTACCACTTGAGTCATACCTCCAGTCATATACTTTGGGATTTTTA
This sequence comes from Dipodomys spectabilis, assembly GCF_019054845.1. Classification (NCBI taxonomy): domain Eukaryota; kingdom Metazoa; phylum Chordata; class Mammalia; order Rodentia; family Heteromyidae; genus Dipodomys; species Dipodomys spectabilis. The sequence continues at coordinate 31,966,877 of NW_024870772.1, forward strand.
ATTGGAACTAGAGTCTCAAAAGATATTTCTGCCCAGGTTGGCTTCAAAGTGTGATCCCCTAGACCTCAGCCAGTTGTGTACCTAAGATTACAGGCCTGAGCCACCAGCACCCAGCTAATACAGGGTTTTAGGAAAAATAATTGGATCAATCATGAATGTCATTTAATGGGTGGGATTAGGAAATTCATTTAATCTAGCTTTGACAAAACGATTAGAAATAATTACATACCATAGACTGATGGCCGGAATGAGTAACAGACCAGCAGACAGCAGAAAAATGAAGCCCGGGAACCAAGCCACAGTGGCTGAATAAACCCCATTGTAAGCAGAAACAGCAGCAACTCCACTAAGTGTTTCTAAGACAGCAATACAAGCAAACAGTGCACCTGTTTGAGGCAGAGGTGTGGAGAGAGAAAAAAGGATAATTGCAAAATAAGAGAAAACAGGTCAAACTTGAATGAAGGCTGTTTCCTCAAGATCCCTGAGAAGTCTGTCAGTAACCATTTGGCAGATGAAGAGACGAACACAGAGCTCGTCCTAGAAAAAGTCCCCAACAGTTTCTCTTCCACAGGCCAAGCTACACTTACTCCTATTGGTGCCATTCCTGAAACCTTAGTGACATGCTATGTTGATAGGATAGCCTGCTAAGAGTCTTGTGTGTGTGTGTGTGTGTGTGTGTGTGTGTGTGTGTACGCACATGTGCACACGTACCAGTACTGAGGCTTAAACTCCTTTAGCTTTTTGGCTCAAAGCTGGTGCTCTACCACTTGAGCCACAGCTCCACTTCTGGGTTTTTGAAGTTTGATCAGAGATAAGAGGTTTATTGACTTTCCTGGCTTTGGGCAGGAAAGTCTATCTTAAGATCCTCACACCTCAGCCTCCTGAGTAGCTAAGATTACTCAGGTTGTGAGCCACCAGTACCCAGACTGAGGACCTTTTGGAAGGTAAAGAAATCCTTTTCCTCTTCCTCTCAGCTGTGGCAGGAGTGCCCGCTGAGGTAAACAGGTGATTTATTATACATTCCATATCCCTCCAGAATGACCTGAAAGTCCAGCCACCCTTGGTCTCCAGTGTGACTCATCCAGTTAAGTACAATGTGCTCTGGAAAAGGTTTGTGCCTCAAGGTAGTGCTACCTCATTCTTGCCTGCTCACCCAGCCTCTGTCAAGGAGCACCTTACCAGTGGAGAAGAGGGGGGGTTCTGGGGTCTCATACTGGCTTCTACACAGAACAAAAGGAGGCTGGTCATCATGGTCCAAGAAGCATGCAGTGATTGCACACACCAATTTCACACCAGAGAGAAATGGTTCTCAGTCAACCAGGTCAGAAATCCAAGACCTACCAAATACTGGCTGGCCATTCATTCATTCATTCATTTTTGTGCCAGTACTGGGGCCCAAACTCAATGTTTGTGCTCTCACTTGGTTTTTTCACTCAAGGCTGGTGCTCTTCCACTTGAGCCACAGCTCAAGTCACAGATCATCACTAGCTATAAAATTGTGTGATTATTTCTAGTTTGACTTCCTCAGCCTATGCTCCGATATGCTCTCTGCTTATAGCAGTTTCTCAAGCCCTCTTGCTCATCCCTTTCTTGTCTAAGTTTGTTTTTCCATAATAAACTGCAGTACGGTTTTTAGACAACATGATTCATGTAAATATTTGTGTTTTCTTGGACCAAAGAGGAATGAAGAAGTCTTTATAAACTAAAGCAAAACTATGCAAAAATAAGCTATCTACCTTGACAAATTCATTTCAGCTCTCATAATCAAAGCAGGCAGAAGTCTGTTTCCTAATGGTTTTATTGAGATATAGTTCATATACTAAAAAATTCCTTTTGTTGTTGTTGTTGGTCATGGGGCTTCAACTCTGGGCCTAGGGGCTTGTCCCTCAGCTCTTCAGCTCAAGGCTAGCACTTTACCACTTGAGCCACAGCACCACTTCCAGTTATTAGGAGATAAGAGATAAAAGTTTCATGGACGTTCTTGTCCAGGCTGGCTTTGAACCTCTATCCTCAGATCTCAGCCTCCTGAGTAGCTAGGATTATAGGCGTGAGCCAGCTAAACTTCTTTGTTTTGAAGGAGGTCACCATAGCCTGGAATTCATTATGTAGCCTCAAATTTGCAATCCTCCTGCCTCAGCCTTCAGAGTTTTGGGCTTGCAGGCATGTATCACACATTGATTGTACTTGGATCTGAGCTAGCACATTCATTATATTCCTCAGATAAATTAAACTCACCTTGTTCAGTAGAACGAACCACTTTTGACAACATTGACCGCAGCACAGAGAGGGGCATAATAGTGAACAGGAACGGCACTCTGACTGTGAGGGAAATGACAGGATTAATAATCAAATCAGGGAGGATCAGATCATACAAGGACAGTGCATTTTCAAGGTAGGGGATATATTTTTTCAACCCAGCCAGAGCTGCAAAAGTCCTGCTTGTGGTAACCATGTGGCTGAGCATGGCAGGCAACGCCACTGCACCCAGAAACAAGTAAGATAGTGTTTTACACTCTTTCTTGCTGAGGGTAACCTTAAACTGCAGTCCTCCAATACCTCCCCCAACATAGCTAGGATTACAGGCTCAACCACTCTACCCAGCTTGAGTTTTTCTTTACAATCTTTCGGGTCTATTTTATATACTTGTCCTTAAGTGGTTTTAGAGAAAGAGATCTCGTGAACAGCAATTTAAGAACTGTTTGCTTTAGCAGAAGCAATATTGAGGAAGTGAATCAAGGAAGGAGTGTCCCTCAAAACAAGTTTGGGCAAATATGCAAATTGGGAAGTTCTTGGTTATTCAGTGTATTATACCCTCCCCATCCCCCTTCCCCCAGAGTAAAGGTGGCTTTCAGCTCATTGGTTTGTACAAACAAGCTTTCCGTTCACCTTTCACTGAACAAGTATGGTTTAAATAGAGAGCTTTAGGTTACATTTTCTCTCTCCATACAATGAATTCATCTCATACCAACACAACTCTGAGGCTCTATTTGTAACTCACCTAAAAACATGAGCAGCGTGGATCTGGCAAAGGCAGTCATAGCCATTCCTACCATGGTAGTAAGGATTCCAATGAAGGCCATGTGAATGTCTTCCATGCAATAAGAAAAGGTCCATATTCCTAAAAAACTACTCAAAAAGGAGACACTACCTAGAGCGGACCCATAGCCTATAAGAACTTCATCCCAGCAGAGTGGAGAAGCCAGTTCATAAAGCAAAAAAATCGGGGAGATGCCAATTATGACGAAAAAGTAAATGACTGTGATGAAGATTAACAAACAGAGCAAAGATCGTTGCTTACCAGGACGATTTTTAAAAAGTAGGTAAGTTCGGTAAAATAGGTCTTTAAGTCTTTCACTATAGGACATAGTAATGTTTGGAGATAAAGATTTTTGTATTGGATCACTGAGGAAAAATAAAATGTAGGTCAAGTTCACAGTAAGAACGATAGCAGAAATAAAAAATGACCACGTAAAACCTAATTCTCTAATAAAATAGCCTGACGCCAGTCCTGAGAGTCCAGAAACAACTCCAAGCAGAAAGTCAATGATAGCAATTCGGACTGTTTTTTGTTTGTGTTCTTTACACTGATCCACTATATAGGCAAAGCAAGCTCCCCAAAATGTGGTATAGTTGCCACAGAGAGCACCAATGAAGGAAGATGCAATCAGAAGCTGGTATGGGAAGGTGAAATGAGAAAGCAAACAGAGCCAAATGCTGGTGGCCAGGGCACCAACAGAAGATAAAACCATTGGCAGTTTTCTTCCGTGGCTGTCACTGCTCGACAAGAGCATGAATGTTGATACCAGACCAGGTATTAACCCACTTATGTCCATCTGCAGATTAAAAAGAGACATTTTTTTCTGAACTTCCTGCAAGATAGAAAAGAAGACAATGGTTTACATAGAGTTATACAATGTGCATAAAAATGCCACAGTCTTAGCTAGGCATTCATGGCTCACATCCGTGATTCTAGCTACGGAGGAGGGTAGAATTTGAGGATCACCATTCTAAGCCAACCCAGACAGGAAAGTTTGTGAGACTCTTATCTCCAATAAGCTACTAAAAAAGCCAGAAGTGGAGCTGTGGCTCAAGTGGTAGAGTACTAAGTTTTGAGCACATGGTGTATACTTTGGTATTATCATCCATCATGGATGCAGAGTATGTGGTATAGGGGGCTTCTGATCCACCTTAAACTTCATACTGTCCACAAAGTGTGGTGACAAAATCATCCACAGTCAGCTAATACCTTGTACACTGTGGACTTGAATTCATATAAAGAAAAATGTTGGGCACCAGTGGCTCACACCTATAATTCTAGCTACTCTGGAAGTTGAGATCTGCAGATTGAGGCTCAAAGTCATCCCAGACAGGAAAGCCTATGAAACTCTTATCTCCAATTAGCCACTAAAAAAAAAACAAAAACAAAAACAGTGCTCTAGTTCAAATGGTAGAATGCTAGCCTTGAGTGAAAAAGCTAAGTGACAGTGAGTGCCCAGGCCTTGATTTCAAGCCCTGGTACCAGCATATCAAGGGGACACAGAGAGAGATAATTGCATTACTTTGTTTAGTATGGAGAATTAAAGTTGGAGCTGTTGCTATGCAGTTGCTCTTGATCCACATTCACAATCCTTTTGCTTTTAATTTTTTGTTTTCCAGATAGGGCTCATGCTAACTTTTGCCCAGGCTTATCTTAGCTAGGATTACAGGTGTGAGCCACCATGCCCAGTCCAGAGTATATGCTATTTTCATAATGAGAGACACTAAGTTTATTTAAAAAACAAAATATATATATTGATATACCATCTGACAAACAGCCTAAAAACTGATGCAACTACAAAAATAAATGCTGAGCTGGACTTCAGAGGGACACAGCTATAATCCTAGGTACTCAGGAGACTGAGATCTGAGAATATCAGTTTGAAGACAGCCTGGGTAGATAATTCTAATTCTCTCCAATGAGAGAACTTGAAAGTGGAGGCATGGCTTAAGTGGTAGAACACTATCTGTAAGCAATAAAGCCAAGAGAAGATTCAAGGCCCCAAGTTCAAACCCTAGTACCAGCACCATAAACAAACAAAATGAAATGTTTTTCTTCTCCATTATAACCTACCCTTCATAGGGAAGGAAAGTTTTTTGTCTTCACCTTGGTACATCAGGTCTGAGAACAGAGCTGGGCCCAGGATGGGCTCAGAAAAATAGCTAGGCCTCTGTCACTTGCTAGTTGTATAGGTCCTCTCCAAATTATTGATCTTGATACCTTCTCCATTTGAAAATGGTGACAAGGCAGTCCCGCTTCACAGGCTGCTGGAAAGGTTAAATCTAAAGGAAATATACAGTGCCTGGCACAAGGCCCTCATTCACAGTCAGCACTCAGTTTTACCTAATTCATTTTGACTAGAAGAGAGTTCCTGAGCACACCTTGTATCTCTTGTCGAAATGTGTCAAGAACACATTGAACAAGTAGACATAATCTACTTCTCAACCAGATGTTCCAATTCTTCTTCTTCCCATTTCTACTCAACTTGCATCTGGTCCTCCCTTTTCTGTTACTATCTAACCCCATCTCATACACAGACTACAGATGTGTGTGTGTGTGTGTGTGTGTATGTGTGTGTGTGTGTGTGTGTGTATGCCCGTGCACACCGGTAATAGGGCTTGAACTCAGAGCCTTGGTGTTGTCTCTTAGCTTTTTCACTCAAGGTAGGAGCTCTATCACTTGAGTCATAGCTCCTCTTCTGGCTTTTTGCTGGTTCATTGGAGATAAAGAGTGACAGACTTTCCTGCCCAAGTTGGATTCAAACCATTATCCTCAGACCTCAGCCTCCTTGTTTTTACAAGGACAAATGCGAAAGTTCCATCATAAGTCACAATTGAGACACAAAAAACAAGTTGTATATGGTTTAAACTGGAGAATTAGTTATATGCTATATAACAATTTCAACTTTAAAGAAGCCACAGTTTTGTGATATGTATAAGTGAATTCCAATTTAGTAGGAAATATCCTATGCCATTTTTTTCTAAGGAAGAATTTGCTGAGTTGGATGCAAGTGGCTCTGACCTATAATCCTAGCTCTTTAGAAGACTGAGACCTAAGGATTGCAGTTCAAAGCCAGCCCAGGTAGGAAAGACCATAAGACTCTTATCTCCAATGAAGTAGCTAAAGGCTGGAAATGAATATGTGGCTCAACTATAGGGCACTAGTCTTGAGTGGAAAAGGTAAGGGACAACACTTAGGCTCCAAAGTCACACTACACACACATACACACTGTTAATAAGTTATTACAGAGTTCATAAATAAATTTCCAAGCAAGAACATCATGATCAGTTGAGTTGTCCCTAAGCCAAGAGTCCCCATCTTACAAGTTGTCTGAAAAGAACAGACTCTAAGCACCAATTCATTTCTCCAAAATGAATCATGTAAGGAGAGAAATGAAGGGGCAGTGAGCTGTTCAAAGCAAGTCTGCCTAGAAATCCCGACTTCTTTGCTCCTTAGTCAAGAGCACCCTCGCCATTGGCACATTCTTTGCCCAAGAGAACAATGGAGCTGCTCAGGGAACTTGGAGATTTGAAAAATCCATTTACGTCAACGTTAAGTTATTTATGAGTGTGTATATATATTTAAATATGCATTAATGTAAAATGGGTTGAAAGGTGACCTTCAATAAAAAAAAAAAGTGGACTTTCAAAATGGCAACTATTAAGAAAGCTCAGTTCATCCTTCTGTGTAAACCAGGGTTCTGTGAACAGGCCACAAAAGCCCCTAAGGAGAGGAAGTGACCAAAATCCACCCAGCAGAGCTGGATATTTAGAGACAGAAACTCAGAAAACAGGAGCCATTGGCTGTTGGGTTCAGAGGAGCCTGATCTCTCTGATGAGCAGAATGAGGACAGAAGGAAATAAAGCAGGTGATAGTGGTTCTTGTTCCTTTGTGGATGGCTCAAGTACCACTATTCCCTGCCCTGGCCCAGCCATGGGTTGAGGAGTAGTTCTAATTCTCTAGTTTGAGAGGCCTAAAGAGCATCAGCTACAAGGGAAGAGATCAAGAATAAGTCTATTCTCTTCATTATTAATCTAATTAGAAACAATAAGAAAAAAATCAACTTGAGTTTCGCCAACATCTTTAAAATGAGATCTCTGCTCTGGGAAGTCAGGGGTAGTCAGCAGCTTGGGTGTGGGGGAACTCGTCACTGGCACCCATTCCCTCAGTCCCATAGGTCCTTTCCTCCCAGGCTCCTAGCACTGGAACAAGGGGATGGTTCCTAGAGCTAGATGAAAGGGGGCACAGAACCAAATAGAAGCTTCTCACTCCTGAGAGTGATGTCCAATGAACATCCCTGTCTCCACACCTTTGTGCGGTGCTAAGGATCAAAGGGCCTTGAACATGCTAGACAAGTTGTCTAACTGAGCCATACCCCCATACCTTATGAGACTCCTTTGGGTTGGTTTTGTGTTTTTCTTGAGATAGATAGCTTCTAGCCCCCAACTTTGTCCTGCACCCCGGCTGGCCTTCAACTCATCATCCTTACCAGTTCTGGGTTACAGACAAATACAATTTTGGTTTTTTTTGGTTTTATTTTCAGTTGTGGGGCTTGAATTTAGGGCCTGGGCACTGTCCCTGAGCTTTTTTTTTTTTGTTCATGGATAGTGCTCTCCTACTCTGACAGCACCACTTCTGGTTTTCTAGTAGTTAATTGGAGATAAAAGAACCACAGACTTTCCTTCTAGGGCTGGCCTCAAACCATGATCCTTAGGCAAGCACAGATAATTTTGAAGGGAGATAAATTGCTTGGTGAGGCTTTTAGCCTTTCTTTTGGCCCATACTCAAGGCCTGAACTTTGCTGTCTGCCTGGCTGCCCAGAATTAATCAGTTGCAAGAAATAATAATTTTCATAGAATAAGGAAGGCCAGGGGGAGGGGAGGAAGATGGGAAGGGATGGGAAGAGGAAACAAAGGAGGAGGCAATAATGCTTGATAAGAAACGTACTCATTACCTTGCTCATGTAATTGTAACCCCTCTGTACTGTATTTTCACAATAAAAAAAAAAAGAGTAAGTAAGGCCAGAGTCTCTCCCCAGCAAGCTTCTACCTGACACCTAGGAAGGTCTGGGTCTTTCGTCCAGGGCCCTCTGCTCTTTCTTCCTCTTAGACTCGTCACCCTTCACAGAGCCTCTTCGAAGCAGAGGAGGTGACTCAATTCTCTTGAACTCTTCTCACTGTGACTAGGAAGGCAGTGAGCCACTCTCTGGCCATCACAAAACAGCCCCAAGAAAAATAATTCCACGGTTTGTGTTTTGAAGGCTTGTAGGGGAAAGTGTTCTTAAATCTGGATGGTATCTTTGCATTCAAATAGGTGTAGAATGCAAAGACTGCTTCAACCACCAGAAGAAGGGTAAGTGCCACCTGTCATAATAAATACAAAGTTGGGGAGAGGCCTTGAGGGGCTCTTCATAATGTCGAGCTAAACATTTTCCACTTCCTGAGGCAGAAAGTGAGCACTTCTCACTCCACCTATCCACACACAAAGCTCAACACGTGAGAGCTAAAACAGGTTTGATGTCACCACTAAATGAGGAATAACAAATGCTATCCCACTCCAGCCCACTAACAGACACTAGACACTGGCCCACTGTTTGATGACAGGCCACTTTCTGGAGTTTCTGAAAATGGGGAAACATAGATGCCATAGAAGGATGGGAGAGAGGTAGATCTAATGTTTCCTTCAATGGGCCTATCACATAGATCATTCCAGAAAGACTTAGTCCAATATTCAAACATTTTTAAAATTTAGGACTAAGAAGAAAGACCACCCTAGAGGAAATGAGTATGCTGAGAATTTCTTCTTCTTTCTACCAGGGGCTTGAACTCAGGGCCTCGTGCTCTCACTTGGTTTATCACTCAAGGCTGGCACTCTTACTACTTGAGCCACATTTCTGGCTTTCTGCTAGTTAATTGGAGATAATATGTTCACAGACTTTTCTGCCTGTGCTGGCTTAAAAATGAGATCCTCAGATCTAAGCCTCCTGAGTAGCTAAGATTACACTAGGTCTGGCTGTGCTGAGATTTTTCTAAGAGAAAGAATTAGTGACGCACAGAAGGGGATTCTAGAAAGAAACAGAATAAAGGTACCAGGAAACTTCAAATGAGATGACAACACAGGCCACTTGATTTGGGAATCTGATGGTTATCCTTAAGAGGCCGATGTATGGCAGGTACAGGGTCCAGTTACATTCTACAGATCCTATTCTACAGACTATGTTTTAGAGATATTTTCTTACCTCCCGGAAGGCAAATATTGGGCTGCTTTTGTTTTTCTCACATTCAGAAATATTGTTATTGGATATAAAGCTGTAGTTCCCAGTTTCTTCCCAGATTCTCCTGTACACATATTGTGTCGTCAAGGGAAGGGTCAGCATCATAGAAAATGCATTCAGGAGAATGGCAGGTTCCACAAATGAGATCTTCATGTTGCTACAGTAGGTGGCTGAATTCTATCAGAGACAGAGAAAGGAGAGGAAGAAGTAATCGCTTCATTCTTCTCCCAGAGCCTAGACTTTCAAAGATGCAGGAATTAGGATAATTTTATGGCATCAACATGAAGCAAGCATTTGTGGAATAATTGTTTTCTCTGACTCCACACTCCAGGACTGTCACATTTGCTCTTTTTACGACTTACAGCCTGCCTTTAAAATGATTTTTAGCAATAACTTTACTGAGTTCACAGGTTTAGTTGGCCTCAGTCTCATGGTACAACTGTGCTGAGAACAATGATATTAGATACTACCATTTGTTTTCCATAAGGTAAACAATGAAGTTTCTTTGGAACGAGACAGATATAACTGTTGTTATGTTGGTGCGTGTTAAAGGACAGAGCAAGGGGCTGGGAATGTGGCTCAGAGGCAGAGTGCTTGCCTAGCATGCATGTAGCCCTGGATTAGATTCCTTGGAACCACATACACAAAAAAAGCTGGAAGTGGCAATGTGGGTCAAGTGGTAGAGTGCTAGCCTGCAGCAAATGAAGCTCAGGGACAGTGCCCAGGTCCTGAGTTCAAGGCCTAGGACCGAAAAAATTAAAATAAAAAGTAAAGCAGCTCCCCAGTGGGAAGGAGATCACTGTTGTTAAAAGAACTCACCCCTGGCTACGGTTTTCCTGTCAGGCGAAGCTGCAGGTCAGACCATTTTGGGGACCCTCTCGCGCGCGCGCGCGGCGCCCCGTGGGGTCGGGTGGGGATGGGAGGGCTCTCCGGACCCGGGCAGGGTAGCAGCAGCTGGCGCGCGGGTTGGGGTGTGGGCTGGGGGTGTGGGGTTGGGGTGCCGGGGGTCGGGGTGGGGGGGAGCTGCGCGGCGGGCGCGGGGGAGGGCGGGGGACGGGCGCGAATGACTGCGACCTGCCGGGATTTGGAACCAAACCAAGACAACCGCACTCCCTGCGTCCCGAGTGACACCTGCGACGTTCACGGCGCCGCCCTCGGCTCCTCCGCACCCTGGGAACTTGGTCTCGGCCCGCTCCGGAGGCCCCGGGTCTCTTCTCGGCGCAGTCTGCCGGTGTTGGTGTCAGCAGCCAGGCTGGGCTCCGCGGTGACTCAGCCGCCCGAGTCCCCAAAACATCGCCACCCGCCCAGGAGGGGGGCGGGGCCTGCGCTGGCACAATACTACCGAGCTCTCTTCCGATTGGGCCGTGTGACAGAAGCTTCTGCACCGATTGGTTCACATCCATGTCACTCTCGTGCGCTTGCTCCGAGGGCGGGGTCTGTGTCTTCCACTCACCCCGCCGTGGTGAATGGAGCAGACGAGCTGCGTGCTGTCTCCTTCATCAGTTCCACAGTTGCGAAGTTTGTGTCTATCGTGGCAGCCCAAACCTGGCGTGGTGAGGCAGAAACACTGCGAGTTCTAGGCCAGCCTGAGCGACACAACGAGATTTTCTTGTCCCGCCCCTCTCCTCTCCTCCCACCCCTCCGTCCCCAACGGATTGCAGGACTGACAGCACTCAAGGGTCTTGGGGTTTGCAGTTGTCCCTAGCATCCGGCTGGGCCAAAAACCCAACAGACCGAGATAACTGTACTAGTGAAGGAGTGCTCATGGCCAATAGCTGACCCCAGATGGGATAAGGTTCCTGGTCTCCATTTCTCTGTCAGCTAGGGACAAGTCTTAACAGTGCTGTAATTAAATCCTCAACATGGTGTCATAACGTGCTGAGTCCATATGCCTTTCAATGCACACGGCTAAAGCACACCTGTACTATACTCAGGGCCTAGATCTTCAGCTTTTTTTTTGGCTCAAAACTAGCACTAGACCACTCGAGCCCTCTTCCACTTCTGGCTTTTTTGCTGGTTAATTGGAATAAGAGCCTCACAGACTTTCCCACCTAGCCTGGCTTTGAACTGGGATCTTCAGATTTCAGCCTCCTGAGTAGTGAGTACTACAGCTGTGAGCCACCAGTGCCCAGCAGTTGAGGTTATTATTGAAGAAAGACGGGAACTAAAACATTGTTGGATGAAGCAAGGCCTCACTTTAAACTGATTCTGCTCAGAAAGGGAGGGCAATTCTTATCATGGAGTCAAGTGCAGAAAGAAGCCACAAACATAGTTAATAAAAAAAGTTCTACATTCTAGTTGGTCATTTTTGTGGACAAAATTTTGTGGACAATTTCAAGTCTTATCAGTGTTCAGACAAGATGATGGAATGGAACAACCAAGGAAAGACCAGAAGTGGAGCTATGGCATGAGTGGTAAAGCTCCAGCCTTGAGCAAAAACTAAACAAATATGCCAGGCACCAGTGGCTCATGCCTGTAATCCTAGCTACTGAGGAGGCTGAGATTTGAGGATGGTGGTTCAAAGCCAGCCAGGGCAGGAAAGTCAGTGAGACTCATATCCAATTAACCATCAGGAAATCAGAAGTTACGCTCTGAGTGGTAGACTCCTGGCCTTGAGGGGAGAGGGGAGGTTAGGAGGGAGCTCAGAGACAGCAAAAACTATGCAAATGAACAAGGCCCTGAGTTCAAGCTTCAGTACTAGCATTAAATACATACATACATCTATAAAAGAATTGATCTGGACAGAAGAGATGGAGATATGACTACCCTATATGAAAACAAGGGAGAATACAGATAGAACCTATGCCACAGTGTTTTTGACAATTGAAAAGCACTGGGTAACCGTAATTATTATTAATAACATCGATTTTTGTACTTGCTGAGTTCATTTTCAAAGTATTTGAGAGGACTTATTGACTCTTATTAACTGTTAACTCTCTAGAGTAAAATGATCACTTGGGAACTTGGCTCCTATAAAATGAAGAAAGTTAAAACCATGTTTGGGGCTGGGGTTATAGCTCAGTGATAGAGTGATTACTTTGCATGTGCAAGCTCCTCACTTCCAAATCTTATTATCTTGGAATAGTTTCTCTCCCCAGGTACATGCCCATCTTGGATCACTTGGAAGCTTCACTCTCTGTCATTTTCAGTCAGTCATAGACACACATCAATGAAACCAATGGCACAAGGGTAGGGAGATGGGAATATGATGAACAGAATGCCAGCTCTAAAAGTCCACTTCTTATATTCCATGGGCCAGACCAGGACACAGGACTATGGAAAAGTGCAATCCTAACAGATACTCAGAGGAACAAGGAAGTCATGAACAATAGCTCTAATGTCTTCCATGTTCCAAGAAACATTTTCTCATGGAAAGTCAATAGAAATGGCATGTAAAAGCTGTTCTTGCAGGCTGGTGGTGGCTCACACCTGTAATCCTAACTACTCAGAAGGTTAAGATATGAAGATCAAGGTTGGAAGCCAATCCCTAGCAGGAAAGTCTGTGAGACTCCTATATCCAACTAATCACCCAAAAGCTGGAAGTGGAATTGTGCCTCAAGTGGTACAGCATGAGTCTTGAGCAAAAAACGCTAAGAGGCAGGGTGCAGGCCCTGAGTTCAAGCTCCAGTACTAGGGCATATACACATACACAAAAGATGTGCTCTTTCTTACAAAGCAGAAATGATTAGGACTCAATATACTTCTACATTTCTATGTCTCTACTTTTTTCTATATGAAGAAGAAAGTCAGTCATTCTTAATACATTCTGTTGCTTTAATTGACTGTTAATAGCCTTAATGGACTAATTGGAATTTGTCACTGCCCTGGGCAATGTGGTGAAACAAATATCAATCATCAAAAAATGTTTCTTTTTATTTGGTAGGACAAAATAGAAATATATGAAGGGACCCAGGTGCTGTGGTTCACATCTATAATCCTAGCTACTGATTAGATGAAAATCAGAAGACTAAAGTTCACCCCAAGTGCTTTTTTTCTTTCTTGCTATTGTTTTTAGTGTATTTATAATGTACTACGTGTTTTTTTGTTTCTTTTGTATGTTCTTCCTCCACTGTATAACTCTTGTTTCTACTGTATTTGATGTCGGTGTCCTGCATCTTGTATATACATTTTCTAATTTGGGGAGGGAAAGGGAAATAACAAAATGCTGAAATAAGGATACAGGTTGACCCATTGTAACAGTGAGATGTACAAGACACTATGTTGAAAACGAACTTTACAACTTGAGGTCGGGGAGGGGGGAGTTGGGGATGGTAGCGGAAAACAAAGGAGGAGGTAACAATGCTTGATAGGAAATGCACTCATTACCTTACTCCTGTAACTGTAACCGCTCTGTACAGTATTTTTACAATAAAAAACATATTTAAAAAAGAAGACTAAAGTTCAAAGCCAGGAAGGGCACCAAAATTCTCAAGACTCCATCTCCAATAAATCAACAAAATACCACATATGAATTTGTGTGGTTCCAGTGGTAGAGTATCAGCCATGAAGAAGAAAGACAATGAGGCCTTGAGTTCAAGTCCTGATACCGGCACAAATAAATAATTAATAAAATAGGTTAATGAAATAAAATCTATAAGGAGAATAGGAATGATTCTAAAACCAAGTCTATGGAAACCATCAGACATCCCATTTACTCCATACTATTGTCATTCTTTACTGATTCATGCTCTCTTCTTTCCAAGACAGAAGAAATTGGAACTTAGGGCTAGGTGTGCAGGAAGCAATGTCATGACCCTGGCAGAAACATGAATCAGCAGGTGTGATCCTAGGGGCCTCTGGGAGGATTTTGAAATTCAATATTTTCAGTTCAACGACCTAGCAATTATAAAGTAAGCATATTATGAGTTGTAATCAAGAACTGATATTTGATTTCAGTGTCTGCATTTGTATTTCTGCTTTTTTTTTGTCACATTGGGTCCAAACAGGAACCTTTTAACATGCTACACTAATAAGAAAAAAGAGTGGACTAAATATATAAATGGCTTGCTCATGCAGAGTGAAAACTAGTCTTAAGTCATGTTGTTCATCAAAAGTTTTCATAGTATTCCAATAAAATGTAGAGGAGACACACAAAGAGACATTGTGTGTGTGTGTGTGTGTGTGTGTGTGTGTGTGTGTGTGTGTTAGTACTGGGGCTTGAACTCAGAAATGAGGTATTATCTCTTAGCTTATCACTCAAGGCTGACCCTCTACCACTTCAGCCATATCTCCACTTCAGACCTCTTGGTGGTTAATTGGAGATGAGTCTTGACTTTACTTCTTGGTCTGGCTTTGAAGTGGAATCCTCAGATCTCAGCTTCTTGAGTAACAAGGATTATAGGAGCTCCACACTCACAAATAGACATTCTAAGTTAAGAAAAACTCATGCTGGGCTAGAGAGTATTTTTTGAAAGGAAAAATCCCCAAATTGATCACAGCAGCTACAAGATTATATTGGTTTCAAAGCAGCTGTGACTTGTTTTCATTTCTGATAAAAATCAACCAAAGAATGTGCTGAAAACCCTGTTATACCGGTTAAGATCTGTGCTGGGAACAGTCTAACGTGATTCAACTCCAAGCACAAATAGTTGAAAGGAATTAGAATCCGATCATATGACCTTGGTCAATAATTTGCCCAAAGAGAATCTGGACAAATCTTATCTATTTGAGTAATTCATATTTGACTTCACTTCTTGTCTTTCTTAGATTTTGGAATATTTCTGGCATTCCTAATCCAAATATCCAAAATTTGAAATTCTCTATCTGAACCTTTTCTGCCATGTCAGTGTTCTAGGTGTTTTGAATTTTGGAACATTTTAGATTTTCTGATAAAGAATGTCCAACCTGTATTTTTTTTCAAATAGCTATAGAAGAGCACTGGTGACTCATCCTATAATAGTTACTCGAGACCCTGAGCTATGAAGATCATGGTTCAAAGCCAGCCCTTGCAGGAAAGTCTGTGAGATTCTTATCTCCAATAAATTACCACAAAAGCCAGAAGTAGAGTTGTGGACCAAGTGGTAGAGTGCTATCCATGTGTAAAAGAGGCTCAGGGCCAGTGCCAGGACTGGCACCAAAACAGAACAGAACAAGGTAATGGCTATGTACTTTACATGTCCAAAATTGATACCAGCTTCCTCATTATACCTTCCTATAATCAGTGGCATTACCTTGTCTAGAGACTTGGGAGTCATTCCACTTTTGGTCACTGCATCCATGATGAATATTTTGGTTAATATGTGTAACTGGAATTGTCCATTCCTGTTTGCAGTGTGTGTTTGAAAGGCAGAGCAGGACTCCCAGTTTTGGAACATTTATGCTGACTAGGCTCTTCTTTGGCTTGGAGAATGTGGAGAACCCTGTCTTACTATTTGTTCATGATAAGTGGCAGTGGGAAGGTTTCTGGGGAGGAGTTTGGCATATAAAAGGGACAAGGACAACCCCTTTATAAATCAGAAGTTCTGGGACGCTGGGCACCGTGGCTCATGCCTAGAAACCTAGCTACTTAGGATTCTGAGATATGAGGATCTCAGGCTGGTTCAAAGCTAGTCTGGGCTGAAAAGTCTGTGAGACTCTTATCTCCAATTTCTGTCCAAAGGCAGTAAGTAAATGTTTGGCTCAAGTGGTAGAGTGCCAGTCTTGAGCAAAAGCTAAGGAATAGTACCAGGTCTTGAGTCCAAACTGCAGAACCAACACAAAAAAGGAAGGAAGGAAGGAAGAAAAGAAGGCAGGGAGGAAGGAAAAAATGAAGAAAGGAAGGAAGGAAATAAGGAAGGAAGGAGGAGAGAAGAAAGGAAAAGAGAAGGAAGGAAGAAAGGGAGGAAGAAGTTCTGTTTTCCTTAAGCGTGTGAATTATTACAACACTTCTAATGGGCTGAATGGTCTGATGGAAGTTCAGTTGTCAGAAATGCTTGATGAAGGAGGGGGGACCAAGATGGCGACGGGGCAGTAGGGAAACGCCACAGCTCTCTCCAACCAAAAAGAGAGTTCGAGTTCCAACGTTTAATCTCCCCAAGAGACCGACAACAACAAAAAGACGAACACTCAGAGAAAAACCAGAGGTGGAAAATAACAAAAAAAGAAAGAGAGGAAAAGAAGAATTTCAGAACAGAGAAGAGCGAAGACCCCTCCCCCAACCTTTATTGGCCGCGCGGCAGTGCGCCAAGCCGCCGGCCAGCCGGCCCGGCAGGGGCTGCCGGAGCCACAGAGACACAGGGGGCTGCTTGCAGATCACCAGGTACCGGATTGCAGAACAGCGGATCGCCAGGAACAGAGAAACCTACCAGCCGGGAGTCTCCACGAGGATCCCACCCCCACCCCTCACTCTCCACCTGAGCGGAGAGGCTCCATCCCGCCAAAGCCGCCCGGCACCAGCAGCGCGACAAAGGGACCTGTGGGCAGACCACCCGCCCAATCGCGATTGCAACTACCCGGCGGGGGGCCGCCCAACCCAGCCCGCAACCACCCCAACTGAACTCGGATTGCAACAACAACTGACGACCTACAGGGTGAGTACCCCACAGGGGACAGTGAATCCATCAAGGGAGACCAGAGCTGGAGGGAATCCCCAGACCCTGACCTAGACTCCCTACCCCAACACCCGGACCACAGGACCCACTAAAACTGGGAACTGTTCGAGAGCTCCACCAGCCGGTGGAGCACACTCTGCTGGCCAGGCCAGAGCAAGAGCGCCCCTGGAAGGGAGCTTAAATGCCCAAGCCAGGAACAGCGCCCCTGGGCCAAGACTACCAACAGTAGAAGAAATTTGAACTGTGTCCTCCAGGCTGCATAACCTAGGTGGTATACACATTAGCACAGGCCTAACGAGCGCGCTCCAGGCTGGGGCCGGAACCAGGCCCGGGGACCGGCGCCTGAACAAAGCAAAAAGGGTCAGAAGTGGGGCTGTGGCTCAAATGGTAGGGTGCCAGTCTTGAGCTGAAGAGCAGAGGGACAGCACCCAAACCTAGAGTTCAAGCCCACAACCAGCCCAAAACAAACAAGCAAAAACACATCAGGAGCTCATAGCAGACTCCAGTATTTGGGAGAGTGCATCCAGAGCATCTGATCTTCCCAAGAGCACCCGCAGGAGCAAACACAAGCAGTCTAGGCTGCTCAACCCTTCCAAAGGCGGGAATTGCCAGCAATCTACAGCAGAGAGCTGAGAATCCTAAGTAAGTCAGAATAGCAGCTGGAAATAGGCTCTCAACAGAATCCAGATCAGGCACAGACTCTCTCTACCAATACAGAATCAGCAACCAAGCAAAGACAGACACACCAAAACAAGATTGAAGAGCAGTCTCCTGAACCCCCATGCGAAAATCACAGAGAAAAATCACAAGGTTTACCACTACCCAGGACAGCAAGCTCACCTTAAAAGCCAGCAGCCACGCAGGGGAGAGCCCCAGTGGGAGCAAAGCAGGAATGGAAGACAAAAACTACTTCCAAGGGTTGCTGGAGGCAATGACTCAAGAAATAAAGCGAGAAATGGATCAGAAATTGAAACAGCACAAGGATGAACTATCAAAAGATATACAGGACATCAAACAAAAGTTGGATGCAAAAATAGAAGCTGCACAAACCTCAGTAAGAAGTGAGATAAACGCCAAATTAGAGGTAATGCATACTGATCTCACCTCATTGAGAGGTGAGATCAGTACTCTGAGAACCAACATTGAATCCATAAAGGGATCCATTTCCACCATGCAAACCACAATAGAAGCCACGGTCAACAGAGTGAATGAAATGGAAGGTAGAGTGTCAGATACAGAAGACAGAATACACCAACTGGACCAAAAAGTGACAGATATGGAAAAATCACTCAAATTAAACCAAAGGGAAATTCAAGAGCAAGCAGATAATGCTAAAAAATTTAACCTTCGCATAATCGGTGTGGACGAAGGTGAGGAATTCCAGAGCAAGGGAATGCAACACCTATTTAACAAGATAGTCAATGAAAATTTTCCCCACCTCAAAAACGACCATCTTAACTACATCACAAAAGCTTATCGAACACCCAACAAGCAAGATCCCAGGAGAAACACTTCTAGGCACATTATAGTAAAAATGATGGATCTGAATAATAAGGAAACAATCCTGCATGCAGCAAAAATGAAGAAGGAGCTATACTACAACGGGAAAAAAATTAGAATCACTGCAGATCTCTCCACACAAACAATGAATGCAAGAAAAGCCTGGGAAAGCACCATACGAGCCCTGAGAGCCAATAACTGCCAACCCAGACTGATATACCCGGCAAAGCTAGCATTCACATTCGATGGAGAACTGAAAACTTTTAATAGCAAAGAAAAACTAAATGAATACATAAACATTAAGCCAGCATTACAAAGAATTCTAAGAGGGGGGACACAACCTGAAGAAAGCAACCAGGAACTGGGACCTGCCCCAAACAGGCATTACTCAAAGTCTAACTGAGCAAGCACAGGAGGAAAGGAAAGAAGAAAAACTTAGGAAAACGGAATGGCAGGGACAACAATACATCTCTCTATACTTTCTCTTAATATAAATGGGCTGAATTCGCCAATTAAAAGAAAACGAACTGAGGACTGGATCAGAAAACAAGACCCATCCATCTGTTGCCTTCAGGAGACCCACCTCTCAGCCAAACATACAAACAAACTCAGAGTGAAGGGGTGGAAAAGGATCTACCAATCAAATTCCCCCAATAAGAAAGCAGGTGTAGCTATCCTGATATCTGACAAAATAAACTTTTCATTAAAATCAGTACAGAAAGACAAGGACGGACACTACATATTAATAAAGGGAACAATCCAAGAGGAGGATATAACCATCATCAACTTATATGCCCCAAATATCGGTGCACCCAGATATGTTAAACAAATGCTCTCAAACTTACAGAATAAAATAGATCCCAATACGATAATCCTAGGAGACTTTAACACGCCACTCTCACCAAAGGACAGGTCTACCAACCAGAGGATTGGCAAAGAAGCTACCGAATTAAGTGAGGCCATACTTCAAGCGGAATTAACTGACATCTACCGAGTATTTCACCCTAAAACAACACAGTACACATTCTTCTCAGCAGCTCATGGAACTTTCTCCAAAATAGACCATATCATAGTTCATGCAAGGAACTTAAGCAAATACAAAGGGATCGACATAATCCCCTGTATCCTATCTGACCACAGTGGAATCAAGCTAGCTCTCAATAACAAAGCATACCGCAGAAATTTCTCTAATACATGGAAATTGAACAGCACACTCCTTAACAAGGCCTGGGTAACAGAAGAGATCAGAGAAGAAATAAAGCATTTCCTACAACTCAATGAAAATGAAAACACCTCACAAAGAAACTTGTGGGACACAGCAAAAGCAGTCCTGAGGGGCAAATTTATTGCCCTCAGTGCCCACATCAAGAGAATGGAGACAGACCAAGTAAATAATCTCATGTTGCAACTAAAACAGCTAGAAAAACAAGAAAAAATGGGACCTAAAGCTACTAGACGAAGCCAGATAACCAAATTGAGAGCAGAGATTAACCAATTAGAAAATCAGAAAACCATAACCAAAATAAACCAAACAAAAAGCTGGTTCTTTGAAAAAATAAACAAAATTGATGGCCCGTTGGCAAGACTAATTAAAAAAAGAAGAGAGGAAACCCATATTAATAGGATTAGGGATGCCACCGGGAACATCGCAACACGTACCCAAGATATCCAAACAATTCTAACAGACTACTTTCAAAAGCTATACTCTCTAAAGGAAGAAAATCTGGCGGAAATGGATGCATTTTTAGAGAAATACAAGTTACCCAAACTGAGCAAAGAAGAAGTTAGCCAATTAAATAAGCCAATATCCTATAATGAGATACAGGAAGCTATCAAAAGTCTTCCAACAAAAAAAAGCCCAGGACCAGATGGATTCACAGCAGAATTCTATAAGACCTTTAAAGAAGAACTAATACCCATACTCCTCAAGCTCTTCAGAGAAACAGAGAAGGAGGGAGCTATCCCAAACTCATTCTACGAAGCCAATATCACACTCATCCCCAAACCAGGCAAAGACCCAACCAAAAAGGAGAATTACAGGCCAATCTCCTTGATGAACACAGATGCAAAGATCCTTAACAAGATTCTAGCTAACAGAATCCAGAAACACATTAAAAAAATAATACACTATGATCAGGTAGGCTTCATCCCAGAGACACAGGGATGGTTTAACATACGTAAGTCAATAAATGTAATCCAGCATATCAACAGAGCCAAGGTCAAGAATCACATGATTATCGCCACAGATGCAGAAAAGGCCTTTGATAAAATTCAACATTCATTCATGCTAAAAGCTCTGGAGAAAGTAGGAATAGAAGGAACATTTCTAAAAACAATAAAAGCCATTTATGACAGACCAATAGCCAATATTATACTTAATGGGGAAAAGCTACAACCAATCCTCCTAAAAACAGGAACAAGGCAAGGATGTCCACTGTCTCCACTCCTCTTCAACATAGCCCTAGAACCCTTAGCCAGGGCAATAAGGCAAGAAAAAGACATTAAAGGGATCCGCATAGGGAAAGAAGAAGTTAAACTATCCCTTTTTGCAGACGACATGATACTATACCTCCACGATCCCAAAAACTCCATCCCCAAACTTTTAGAAATCATAAGTCACTTCGGCAAAATAGCAGGATACAAAATAAACCCACAAAAATCAGTTGCCTTCCTATACACTGATAACGCACAGGAAGAGAGGGAAATAAAGGGAGCAACCCCATTCACAATAACCTCCCAAAAAATAAAATATTTAGGAATTAACCTAACCAAAGATGTAAAAGAACTATTTAATGAGAACTATAAAAAGTTAAAGAAAGAAATTGCAGAAGACACTAGGAAATGGAAAGACCTCCCATGCTCCTGGATAGGCCGACTTAATATAGTAAAGATGGTGATACTTCCAAAACTAATATACAAATTCAATGCAATTCCTATTAAAATCCCAATGATGTACATCACTGAAATACAGAAAACAGTCCAAAAATTTATATGGAACAACAAAAGACCTAGAATAGCCAAAACAATTCTAGGGGATAAAGACAATATGGGAGGGCTATCCATGCCGAACTTCAAACTCTACTACAGAGCTATAATCACAAAGACAGCATGGTACTGGCACAAAAACAGACCCGAAGACCAATGGAACAGAATAGAAGATCCAGATATAAATCCACAGGCCTACAGCCAGCTGATATTCGACAAAGGAGCCAAAGACATACAATGGAAGAAACACAGCCTCTTCAACCGCTGGTGCTGGGAAAACTGGGCAGCCACATGCAGAAAACTAAAAGTGGACCCCAGCCTATCACCATGCACCAACATCAACTCAAAATGGATTAAAGACCTTAACATTAAACCTGAATCTCTGAAACTACTACAGGACAGAGTAGGAGAGACACTTGAACTAATAGGCACAGGAAGGAACTTCCTGAACAGAGTCCCAGGGTCACAACAAGTTGGAGAGAGACTCGACAAATGGGACTACCTTAAAATAAAAAGCTTCTGCACAACTAAATCTGTCGCAACTAAGCTAGAAAGACAACCAACTAATTGGGAAAAAATATTTACCAGCAATATATCAGACAAGGGGTTAACATCCTGTATATACAGGGAACTCAAGAAACTAATCCCTCCCAAACCTAACAAACCAATTACTAAATGGGCAAGGGAACTAAAGAGGGACTTCTCAAATGAAGAAATAAAAGTGGCAAAGAAACACATGAGGAAATGTTCATCATCCCTGGTGGTGAAGGAAATGCAAATAAAGACAACCCTGAGATACCACCTTACCCCAGTCAGAATGTCCCACATCCACAAATCAGCCAACGACAAATGCTGGAGGGGATGTGGAGAAAGAGGAACCCTATTACACTGCTGGTGGGAATGTACACTTATACAACCACTTTGGAAAGCAGTCTGGAGGGTCCTTAGAAAGCTAAAGATTGACCTCCCTTACGACCCAGTCATACCACTTCTAGGCATCTACCCTGAACAACAGGAACCAATATACAAGGACACGTGCACCTCCATGTTTATTGCAGCACTGTTCGCAATAGCTAGGATATGGAAACAACCTAGGTGCCCCACCACAGATGAATGGATCCAAAAATTGTGGTATCTATACACAATGGAATATTATGCAGCCATTAGAAATGACAAAATAATGGCATTTGCAGGGAAATGGATGGAGCTAGAAGGAATCATGTTGAGAGAGGTAAGCCAAGAACGAAGAGACAAACGGTACATGGTCTCCCTGATAAGTGGATGCTAAATCCAAAAGGTTAGGTGATACGACAAAACTAACAGGACTTAAGAAACAAAGAACTCCCGCTCATCTGGTTGAACCACTACTAAATATCCCCATGCTGCTGATCACAAATATGGTATATAACATGTGAACACTGTTATATATTACAGACTGTGGTAGACAATTTGCTCCAGGGAAGTTAGAATGAACTTGTGACTTTGAAATTATGTAATCATTTAATCACAATCAAAAAAAAAAAAAAAAAAAAAAGAACCTCGGGGAAGGGAGGGAGGGAGGGGATGGTAGGGGGAAAACAATGGAGGGGGTAACAATGTTCAAGAGGAAGTGTACTCATAACCTCACTCATGTAACTGTAACCCTCTGTATAGTAGCTTTACAATAAAAAAAAAAAAAAAAGAAAAAAAAAAAAAAAGAAATGCTTGATGAAGGTCCTGAAAAAGAAATCTACCATGATGGACAATGGTGATGGCAATTATGCTAGTGATCGTGGTGAAGGTGGTGTTACACAGCCAGCCTTATCCTAGGGGAGAGTCACCTAGGACAGAGTAAGGAGGCTCCACATCCAGCACCTTGGGCTTGGGGCTCCCTTAAGAGAAATAGCTGCTTACCTGTCATGAAAACAATCACTACCCTTGTTACCTGGAGCCCAGAGTCACCTGGTGTAGAGTACCCCCTGCTATGATGTTTACACTTTCTGTTTCCTACACTTTCTCCGAGGTAGAGCCATCTGGCTTCCCAGTTTCTTTCCTGTACCAAGCAGAAAGAGCAGGACAAGTAGGACTAATTCATTTAGACTAAGTAAGCACCTGAAAGGTCTTACTTCTCAGGAACAGGAGAACTCAAGAGACTGGATGCTCACCGCCAAATTGAAGCACAGATGTAAATTTATTTGTGTAATAAGGTAAGCATGATTTTATTCCCTGTTACTACAGGTGAAATAGGAAAAATAAGGAAGAATTACAGTAATGTTTGGATGTGAATTTCATCTCCTTTGGTCACACACACCGTACTACTCTCTGGCAACTTAGAGCAGACTATCTGGTCACAGGGTTTCCTGCTTAGAGGAATGAGTGCATTCTTTAATAAATTTGGGTAAAGGGGAGAAGGGTTTAACATCAGTAGAATAATGGATGGCCTTAAGATTATGACTCCACAACTATAGGCAGACTTAGAGGATTAGCTCACCCCTTCCATTACTATCTCCTTAACCAAGCTCACCACTGTCTCTCACCCATATTCCTGTAGTTTCTTACCTGGTTATTCCACCTCCATCTTCTAACCATTTTCTACACAGCAGCCAAACATTGTGTTTGTGAAATCTTTCATGGATGCCCCATTGAATTCAAAATAAAATGTCCTATCCATCTGAATACACAAGCCAGCAAAACTTACTCTTACATCACAAGATCACCACCCATTCCAATCTGTCTGAGACCTCTTGCTGTTGCTGGAACAAAATACGTGAGATTAGGTAGCTTATAAAGAAAAGAAATATATTTGCCTCATGGTTCTGGAGGCTGGGAAGTCCAAGGCCATGGTGGTAGCACCTGATGAGGCTCTTCTTGTTGCATGATTACATGGCCGACAGTATTACAAGGCAAGGGAATCAAGTATTTTATCCCTTGGGTCTATCCCAGGTTTCCCTCTTCTTATAGAGTTACTAGTGCCATCATGTGGGCTCATTCTCATGACCTTATCCAACCTAATGAGTTTCCAAATCCTCCCTCCAAATTCCATTAGCATATCACTTTGGGATTAAACTTCCAGCTCGGTGGAACAATTACTTTTAGGGATTAGCTTAAATGTTTCTTAGAGAAGGAGGGAAGAAAGTTAGTTCTCTTTTTTACTATTTTCTAGCTTAACAGTTTCTTGTTCAACTTCTTACAATACTTCACATCGTATATTCTTTTGTGTATTAGTATCTTTAGGTCACCTCTACCTGCACTGAAACGTGTGCCCCACATACATGGGGCTATGACTCACTCACTCACAACAGTGTCCACAGGTGGATGTCCGGAGGATATCTTCATCATAGGACTGTTGAGCAGTTGCTAGCAGAGGAAATCTTGGTCAAATGAATACAATTAGGTGGGTTTGCTAATACTGTCAAATCATACAATTGTAAATCGGCCTTCAGAAACCACAGAGGATAATCACCTAGTTTATTTGTTTTGTCCATTGTGGGAGTTGAACTCAGGGCCCAGGCTCTGTCCTTGAGCTTTTTTGCTCAAGATTAGTACTCTACCACTTTGAGCCACAGCTCTACTACTGGTTTTCTGGTGGTTAATTGGAGATAAGAGTCTCATGGACTTTCCTGCTGAGGCTGGCTTTGGACTGTGATCCCCAGATCTCAACTTCCTGAATAGCAAGGATTACAGGAATGAGCTGCCAGCACTTCACTACTGGATTTATTTTTCTAGGAGACTGTGTTTATGAAAATATCTGCTTTTTTGAATAATATAAACAAATATTAGCAACCCATGATTACAAACTATTCATATACTATGCAGTATGTAATATGTAATAATGACAGAAAGGGACACATCTTTATTCATAAAACCAGTTTAAATGTGAAATACCAAAGTGTAATTCTATCTGAAATTTTAGTTTCCACTAAAAAGGAGGTAAAAAAGTCATATTAGTAACCAAATAAACATACATTAGGAAAACAATTAAGATATTTTTACCTTCTACATGAGCAAAGTTTTTGTTTTAGATAAAATTTATTCAACTAACCTAAAGTGAATAAACAAAATATCACACACTGCTAGTAAAAAGTAATTTTATGAACTTTTTCAGCATAGTAACTTAAAAACATGTGCTAATATTATATATTCCCTAGCAAGTTTCTACAGTGGGATAATATAAATTTATAGATGAATTAATTTAATTGGATTTTTTTCAAAAGATGTACTTTAAGATACCTAAATATTTACAAATTTGAAACTGTAAGTATATACATACATACATAAAACAGTAGTGGAATAATTTTTACATATAACTTTATGTTTAAAAGGCCATTATAATTTCATGAAATACTTACTTATAAGGAAAAAATTCTTACTATAATATTAAGTGGTAAAAAGCATAAAAAGTATATAATACATCCTGCCTTTCTAAAATTAGCATGCATATGAATGTATAGAAAAAGCCCATAAAATTATATTATAATGATAATATATTACCTCTGAGAAGTATATATTATTATATATTCCATGTATTACCTCTGAGAGATAAGGTCACTAATTTTTATTGATACATTAAAAATATAGGGCTGGGAAGGTGGCTCAGTGGTAGAGTGCTTGCCTTGCATGCACGAGGCCCTGGGTTCGATTCCTCAGCACCACATAAGCAAAAAGAAAAAAGCCGGAAATGGCACTGTGGCTCAAGAGGTAGAGCGCTAGCCTTGAGCTGA
Source organism: Dipodomys spectabilis (assembly GCF_019054845.1). Lineage (NCBI taxonomy): Eukaryota > Metazoa > Chordata > Mammalia > Rodentia > Heteromyidae > Dipodomys > Dipodomys spectabilis. Next base: position 31,992,902 of record NW_024870772.1, read on the forward strand.
AGAGCTGAGGGACAGTGCCCAGGCCCAGAGTTCAGGCCCCACGACTGAAAAAAAAAAATATATATATATATATATATATAGCATAATTTCTGTATTCTCCATATTCTCAATAACATATATGCATTAATTTGTAATCAGAAAAAGTTTAATTAATGGGAAATGATGGAGCTAATAAGGAAGAAAAACTGGTTTGCTGTTGATAGTAGAGCTTGAACTCACAACTGATGCTCTACCACTTGAGCTACACTTCTATTTCTTGCTTTTTGCTGGTTAATTGGAGCTATGAGTCTCTTGGACTTTTATTCCCTGGGGCTGGTACTGAACTACAATTCGCACATCTCAGCCTCCTGAATAGCTAAGCCAATAGGCATGAACTACTTGTACCCTTTAGCAGTACTGGGATTTGAACTCAGGATCTTATATTTATTTATTAGGAAGGTGCAATACCATTTGGCTAACCTGCCAGCCCCATATTTTGCTCTGTGTGTGTGTGTGTGTGTGTGTGTGTGTGTGCACATGCATTGATGTTTTAATTTCCTGGTTATTTTGAAGTGAGGTCTTGCTTCCTGTCTGAATGTGCACTTGGACCACGATCTGACCATTTCAAGCTTTCACTTGTAGATGGGATGATGAGACAGCCATGTCTAGTATCTTTCCATTGAGTCAATGTTGTCTGGACTTTTCCACATAGGCTGGCCTGGAACTGCCATCCTTCATTCTCAGCTTTCCAGTTAGCTAGGATTATAGGCATCACATTGTGAGTCTCCAAATTTTAAAGTTGAGTGAACAACTCATGGAAGAATGCCACTGTTAAACTGTCACAGACAACCCACGATAAGTCAGATAATTACAGATAAGCAATTGTGAGTCCTTCGTCTAAAAAAATAAATCTGTTAAGAAACATAAGCATTGTATGAAATGAGGAACTGGGCTGAACTTTGGGGTTGCCTGGATTGATTTAAAACCAGACTCACAGATAGGAAAGCTCTAGACTGCAGAGGTCCTCCAGCCCCACCTTGGACTTTGGGCATAAGAACCCTGACACCAATCGTGAAATGACTGTGTCACTCCTGAAGGACACATCCTCTACCCTCTAGTGTGGATGGAAAGTACTAGAATGCATGCTTCACTGTTATCCACTGTCACTGTTATTTCCATTATTTTCCTAATAGGAAGTGGAGTTTTTAGGAAGGATAAGAACAGGGGAGAAGCTAAAGATATTTTCACATAGGAGAAGTGCAGATCCACGTATATGCCACAGGGAGGTAAAATAATCTCTCTTCTCTACACGCACAGCTGCTTCTGTCATTACTCAAATTTTACTACTTTCATCCTCAAGGCTACCACCTTCCCTGGGGCTAGGAAACCAGGCAGTCATGCTACCCTGCCACCCTAGCTCACATGAGGGGAGCCCTACCCTTGGGTGTTTTCAAAGTAAGAGAGATAGAATTTATCTTGTCAGCATTAACACCCACTCTGACTCATGGGAGTTCTCTCTGCCTATCTCCTCACAATGTTAATAATCTTTAGGTAACAAGAAAAGGGCCAGAAAGTACAGTGGGTTTTTTTTCTTTGCGTCTGTGTGTTGTGCATGCCCAGTTTTGATCCCTCCACAGTGTGAGGAAAAACTGAGGGAACTAAAAATCGGTGATTTTCTCAGCCTGTGTTCGAGACTATGGTCACAGGGCACACGCTTCTTTGCTATCAGGAGAGAAAGAATATGGAGTCCAAACCCACTGGCCTTATCTAGAACAGCAGGCTGGTTAGAGGAGCCTCTGTTAGTACAGGCATACAAGGGCATTTTCACAAATTGCTGGTGGCAGTTTGGGGGTGTAGACTGACCTGAGAAGAAGAAACTGGGGAGAAGTCTTCATTGTAGGACACAACTCACACTTCTATGGTTTGCCTCCAGAAGTCCACCAGGTTCTTAAGCGATCAGCAAATCCCTTGGGGCTTTTTTCAGGAGAGGGAATTATTTATCAGTTTAATATTCTCTTAATAAAGGCTCTCTTCTCAGGGTGAGATTTTATTGGCTGGGGCCTTCTCCACCTGGGGAAGGACATTGTCCTGATTCCTGCCCCTCTCTAGCTTGCCTAGCTCATCTAAGGCGGAAAAGGAAGCCAATAAGTCCTTAATGACAGTCTCAACCCAAGGACAGAGGTCCACTAAAAGAATATCAATGATCAGAATGCTTTGCCTTCCACACACCTGATCACCAGCAGCAACGCTCTGCTGAAGTATAGCAGATGGCAGGTGAAGTTAGAGCTATAAAGGTGGACTCTGTCACATCATGTGACACCCAAGATGGAAGACAGCTTAAAGTCTAACCAGGTCAATGTACAAGCTCAAATCAAAGCTTCTTTATTGCAATCCCTGGTTACCTGGTAGATGATTTACCTTTCAACAACAGCAACAAAAACGGCAAAAAAAAAAGTAATCTCTAAAGGCAAACAAAAATATAACCCAAAGCATTGGAACTAGATTCTAGATGGCAAAGTTTTGAGAACTCTTGAACCAGTAATTTTTTTCCTGGAAACTCAGGGCCAGGGAGATTCTTTCCCTTAATCTTTTTTTTTCCTCCTCAAGGCTGGCATTCTGTCACTTGAGGCACAGCTCCACTTCTGGCTTTTTGTTGGTTAATTGGAGATAAGAATACCATGGACTTTCGTGCCCCAACTGGCTTCAAACTATGATCCTCAGAGCTCTGCCTCCTAAGTAGCTAGAATTACAAGCCATAACTTAAGATAGCCGTAACTCACACATTCAGGGTTCTATTGGGAACATGGAAACTCTAACAAAGAACCAGAGAAAATGATAGAAATCAAAACCACTGTAACAGAAATGAAGAACTTGCCTTTACTAGGCTCCGCAGTGGACTGGAAAGAATCAAGTGGGCTTGAAGACAAATCCTTTACTTGTGACTCACTATGATGAGCACTATAGGGTAGATATGGAAGGTAGCCTGTGTAAGACAACAGTTCTTAGAGCCAAGCAGAAGATTCAGCATAAATGTGCTCTAGGATGAATGTGCCCTGTCCACAGTCAAGTGTTGGAAACTTAATCCCCATTTTCATATGTTAGCAGTATTTGGAGATGGGGCCTTTGGGAGGTGATTAGGGTTAGATTAGATCATGAGGATTATCTCTTGATAAGAAGAGTTTGAATAGCCTGCTTGCTCAGTCTTATCAAGAGATATCCTCTGACGTGCTCTGATGTATCAAAAAGCCCTCACCAGATACTAGTATCCTGTTCCTGGAATGCCCAGCTACAAATCTGTAAACAAACCCCGTTTTATCTTTATAAATTTCCCAGTCTCAGGAATTCAGTTATTGTACCAGAAGACAGACCATCCCTTCAGCAAACTCGTCTGTCCCTGTTTACTCTCTACCACTATCCCAGTGTGGCCCTTGGATTGCTAGCTATGACATTTTCACAATATTCCTGCCCTTGAGTTTTGTCCCATCCCAACTAATTATGTGCTCTGATGCCAGGGGAAAAAAAATCTGGCTCAAATATTGTCTTTTATTTGTCATTTCTTCTTTGTCTTTTCTTCCCTATTTAATATTTGGCTTGTCCCTTCAAGACACCGGTCAAGGGTCAATGACCACAGGAGCCTGATTGCCTTGTAGGATTTGGGTTTGTTTTCTCTGAAGATCAATAATTAAATAAAGGGCAAGAAAGTGTTTACAGCAGACAGAGGAGGTTTATTTGGAAGCTAAAGAAATAGTGAAAGAAGTAACAAAAGCAACTGTGAAAGACACAGGAAAACAGACTACATGTGGGCAAGGAGGAGTCCTGGAAACCAAGAATAGCAGGGGGGGGGGGGGAGGGAGGGGGGAGTGGGGGAGGGCAGAGCTTCTGTGTCTCCTCCCTCTTAGGATATGTTTCTGGTTTGATTGGTCAGGGGTAGACATGAGCTGTGGGAAGTCTTGTGACTGGTTCCCTCATTCTGCTTTGTAATCCCCCACCCACAAGTGTCTTGTGAGTCATTCCACCCATGTGTTTTGTTGTATTATACCTCCTCCCCCTGTCATGTTGGAACTGGTCTTGGCCTCTATCTTCTACCTAGTTGAGGAGGCCTAACTTCCCCTCCACTTCCTGTTTTCCCTTCTCTCCCACCTTGTCAGCTAGGAACCTTCTCTATACTGACATCACACTCATTAGTTTCCCATCCCTGGACTCAGCAATGGGGTTCTTTAAGGGCAGGAGCTGTTTCTGTGTCCTCAAGAACAATGTATTCTATTCGCCCAGTTCTCTGTCTGGCGTAGAAAGTCAACCACTGCAAATCTGATGGATGAGTAAGTGAGTATCTCAGTGGAGACTGAAGGCATACAGGAGAAGAGAAAATAAGAAATGTTAACAAACTAAATCACAACAGGGATCTTTGTTCAAAACTCGTTTCCACAATGTATTAAAGTTCTTGGAATTTTCTAGAAAATTAGTGTTAGTAGCTCATAGAATCAATAGGAAGGCTAGAGAGCCTGTGGCAAAAACTTGCCACAGCAATGGCTGTTCAGGAAGTGAGGCTGTCTTGGCACATTTGTCATAGCTCAAATGGGTGACTCAGTCACTCAAAACCAGGAGCCTCAGCAATGGACTTTGATTTGCCTCATTTGTACTATGGTTGTGGAGGAAGGAAAATGGAAGTGGGAAGTGGGAGTAGCTGTCCTTTCTGGCTTCCCTATTAGAAGAGGGGTTTACATGCCAAGTACCCAAAATGAGAAGCAGCAACTGTGTAGCGGTTACAGGAAGACTGAGTCCCTTTCCTAGAGCTGCCATAACAGGAGTAACACAGAATGGGTTAGTTACACAGCACGAATGTATTCCCTCTCTGTTCTGGAAGTCAGAGGAGTTGGTATGGTGATTATTTCTGGAAGGTTCTAAGCAGAATCTATTCATGGCTTTCTCTGGTGGTCATGGTAATCCTTGACAATCTCTGGCCCCTAGAGCTTCATTCTAGTCCCTGATTCCAGCTGTGAGATTCTCCTCTCCACCCCCCCGATCCCCACATATTGAATTGGCCCACTATGCTCTAGTTTGTCCCTTCTGAACTAATTGCATCAATAAGCAAATAAAGTCAGGATCTGAGGTACAAGGACTGACAAATTCAACATGATTCTTTTGGGGTACAAAATTCAAGTCTAACACATCTTCTATATCTGCTTTCTATTTTGCTGGTGGTTTGGCAAGCTGAGGGAAGTGAGAGCATTGGGCCTCAGGTAAAAGCCACACAGAGAACAGAAAAACGTAAAAATGACTCAAGGTAACTTTCTTTTTATTATCAATGCAGGCCTCACAGTACTAATCAATATCAGTGAATAAAATACTTCCTTCTCTGCCAGATGCTGGTGGTTCAAGCCGATAATACTAGCTATTCAGGAGGCTGAGATCTGAGGATCATGGTTTGAAGCCAGCTCAGTAGACAAATCTGACTTATCTCCCAATTTGCAAGCAAGATGGCAGAAGTGGAACTGTGGCTCAAGTGGTAGAGCTCCAGCCTTGAGGAAAAAAGCCAAGCAAGAGCTCAGGACCCTGAATTCAAACCCTAGTACCCATATCAACAAAAGACAAGAATGAATTTATATCCTCCTCTAAGCTGATGAAAAGTCCATCAGATAACCACGTTTTCTTGAGTTGGATACATCTGTGAATGGAACCAAGACCTACCTCAAGAGGACATGTTCTAGAAGAGGCAGACAAGCACAGGTGTCCAGTAGGTTAGAAGTAGAGAGGCTCAGGTCAGGAAAGATGAGCATGCTGGGGTGGGTAGAGTTGGCTGCCTTTAGACTGCCCAGGACAAGCAGGAGAGGCTAGACTAAGATCTGCTAGAAGCAGGGGCTTGAGAAGAGCCCAGCCCTGTGGGCTGTGCACCCAGCACGGATAAGCCAGGAGACAGTGTGAGTAGGAGAGTGAGAGAGCTCCCCCTGCCACCAGGTGGGAGGGTGCCCTGGGGGTGGGAATTCCTGGTGGTCAATATTCCTGACAGCTCTGGAAGGAGGCCTCAGCCCTGAAGAAGGTCTGGATGGGAGTTTCATTCCATCCCCTCACAGAGCAACTTTCCAGGACTTATCCTATTGGAAGGAGAAATTAAAAGAGAATTTTAGAAAGTTTGAATATGGGGGGGGGGCCTATGTATGTACTTTCCCAAGGTAGTTAACAGCTGGAAAGTACCCAACCCTCCTACCCGCCCCCCAAACATACATAAGACAGTGTTTCAGAGCCAAGAGTAAGATATAAAAGTGAAGGCAACGTAAGAAAGAAACTACAAAACACCCTAACTGTGTGTGTGTGTGTGACATCCACAACTTGGTAGTCACTTAGAAGTGAGAAAGCAAATCTTACTTGGCTGTGTGTATTTGTTTGTTGGGGCTGCCTCAAAATGCCACAGATGGGGGCGAGGGCCTTAACCTACCCACAGAAAGTCATCATCTCACAACCTTAAAACTCAAATGTCTAGATGCGAATGTCAGATCCCAATCTCTTGGCTGGCAGATGGCCCCTGGCACCCTGTCATTCTGCCCTCCTTTGCACTTTCTCCCGTGTCCTGTCCTCTGGGGACTCCCTTTCCTGTCCTATTGGTTTAGGGCCCATCCTAGTGACCTCCTTTTCACATATTTACTACCTAGGAGGTCCTGCCTCTAAATACAGTCACCCTGGGAATTTAGGGGTTCAACCAATGAATACTGGAACCATGAAATTCCAGTTGTACCTGCTTTTAGAAAATGAACATTTCCCCTCCAAGTCAGAATCTCTGATAAAATAGTGCTTATTTTCATTGTACAACTGGACTTTATTTTTCAGTTGGTAAGCCAGGAGGAGAGGATTAATGATTTATAGCAGGGGGGTGAGAGAGTTGGGCAAGAATACCCAGTTCCAAAGCACAGCTGAGCACCAGTGATAACATGAGGAAGTGATCATAATTGACCTAGAAGCATGTTAAGACAAGCTTGCGCATGTGCACGGGGCGTGGCTGTGTGTACAAGATAGGGATACAGATGAAGAGGGTCACTCCCTTACATATAATTTATCTTTTATACTACTAACATGAAAGGCTGCTATTAGTAGTAAATTAATTATTAATATAATAATCACAGTCCATCTGTGATCCCAGCTATTCAAGAGGTGGAGATAGGAAGGATAGTGGTTTGAGATCAGCCTGGGGAAAAACAAAAAGGCAGTGAGACCCCCATCTCAAAACAAAAGGCAGATCTGATTCGCCTGCAATCCTAGCTACTTAGGAGGCTGTGATCTGAGGATTGAGGTTCAAGGCCAACCTTAGCAGACAAATCCAAAAGAACTTTAGCTCCTTTAACTACCAAAAAGCTGGAAGTAGAGCTGTGGCTCTAGTGGTGGAGCACCAGTCTTGGGCAGAAAAAACAAAGGGACAATGCCAAGGCTTTGAGTTCAAATCCCAGTATGATCACAAAAACTCACCACCGCCAACACCCCACACTCACCCAAGCCAGGTGTGGTGGTCCACATCTGCAATCCCAGTTGCTTGGGAAGAAGAGGGAGGAGGGTCAAGGTCTGAAGCGAGCCTCAGTAAAAAGTGACACTCTATCTGAAAAAAGAACTGAGAGCCAAAAAGGGCTGGAGGCATGATTCAAGTGGTAGAGCAAGCTGGAAACCCTGAGTTCAAACTTTAGTGCTCATCTTTCTAAAATAAGTATGCCAAGACCACAAATGCCTGAGGGGAGCCCAGGATGTAAGGTCACTATACTATTACACGTTATTGCTAGAGAGGACTTAGGGGTTATAGGCCAGGGGTACACCCCAGTATGACAGTCCCCGATTTCTGAGAAGTAGTGTTCTCCTGGGATGCCAGGGCAAGACAGACCTTTGAAATATCAGGCGCTACATGATTCTGGCCGTGCCAGAACCCTCTCTGTCCTCCTTGTAACTTCCATCTGTTGATTCTCCTTTCCCCCAAGCTTTTGTCTTCGCTTTTCAACAGTCAGAATTCAGTAGTTGACAATAGTCTTGTTGTCTGACTCGTATGGAACCAAAACTTCTCACCAGATCCTCTGCCTTGGCGGTGGCTTGCATCCAATGCCATTTCCTTGAGGCTCACGGAGCCGCCCATTCTATACCAGGATGTCAGAAGTCAGTTTATCTTATAGATGCTGAGGTCTCTATCTGGGTGAAGAAGAACAGAGAGTTACAACCATGCCAACCAACCAGACCTTTTGGTACAGTTAGAAAAATCTTATCAGGAAACTGTACAGCTCAATACCCTAGCAGAGGAAGGTTACAGAAGAGTCCTCTCTCTCCCTAATTGTTCCTGCTACTCAACCTTTGCTTCAGCTTTGCCTTTAGAACTTGTGTTTTGTTGAAATATGCAAGTCTTTGACTTCAAGGCCCTACTTCCCCATCTCCAATCACAGAGGTTGGCTCGTTGTTAGTCTAATCTTTCCTTTCTTAACTTTTTTTTGGTTATCCTGGCCTATGAAATATCCAAATAAGTCTGCTGGGATGGGTTACAGTGATAGAAGCTTCATAGGATTATGGACCTTTGGAATTTGTATGATTGTGAAATCTGGAGTGGCTGTAATCATCTTTTCACCATGAGGAGATTTAGTAGAAAACAAACGAATGATTGAAGATGGAGTACCAAGTAGAAAGATGAGCTGAATTTAATTTCTGGAGCACATTGCTATATTGTTGAACTGTGCAACAGGGAAGGATACATAGCCTGGAGAATTAGTTTATAAATGGACCTAATACTTTTTAAAAAGTTTATACAGATCTCTTTCTGCTGTTTGTTTCCACTGTCATGGAATCTTATTTCCTGGCTTGCTGTATCTATTTGTGCAAAGGCTAGTGGCATTGGGGAAATTGTCTGGGGATTCTGGGAGGCCTCCATGGAGGTGCTTGCTGTAGAAGATACACAGTTACCTCGGCTAGGTACTGGGGCTCTGCTGGCCAAGGACACCTTCAGTAGTTCCATGAGCAGCCTTCCTGGAGGTCCTCTGGGCTCAAGGGAAGGGAGGGCTCTTGGGGGCTCACATTTAGATAAGGAATTAGGCCTCAGGAGAGTCTCCGCAGACCCTTCACTAGACATCGACTTCTCCCTCTCTTCGAAGACTTAATGGAAAAGCCCAACCTCTTGTGTCTGCATTTTACTTCTGGTAAAATGGCTGGGAACCCTGTGGTGACCTTATCTCTCTAGGTAGAGGTTCTCTATGATTCTGAGCATATGTTCCATATCAGTGGTTTGAGTTATGTGTGTGTGTGTGTGTGTGTGTGTGTGTGAGAGAGAAAGGGGGGTGGGGTGGGGGAGGCCAGTACTGTGGCCTCTCTCTTAGTCAGCTTGCTTGCTCACAGAATGTGATTTACCACTTGAACCACATCTCTTATATCCAATTAACCAGCAAAATGCCATAGTCTCATGAATTGCCTGGGCTGGCTTTGAATCATGACCCTTAGATCTCAGCCTCTTGAGTAGCTAGGATTATAGGCTTGAGCAACTAGCACCAGGCTGCTAGTGCTTGTGTGTGTGTGTGTGTGTGTGTGTATGCGTGCCAGTTTGGGGGTTTGAATTTCAGAGTGTGATAGATGATGAAAACAAATGACATTTGAGCCAACAAGTGCCGGTGGCTCACCCCTGTAACCCTAGCTACTCAGGAAACTGAGATCTGAGAATCATGGTTCAAAGCAAACCTGGGGGGAAAATCCATATCTCCAATAAACTACAAAAAGTCAGAAGTGGAGCTATGGCTCATGTAGTAGAACACCAGCATAGAGAAAACCAGCTAAGGGACAGAAGCTCTGGCCCTGAGTTCAAGCCCCAAGCCCCAATACTGGCGCATGCATGCACGTGCGCGTGCGTGTGTGTGCGCGCGTGCACAAACACACACACACACACACACACACACAGAGCAGAATCTAAATTTCTATTTAGGGGAGGGTCACAATTCAGTCCATAATAGCTTGTAACAGCTCCAAACACCCTGCCTCAAGTCAGAATAACTGGAAGAGGTCAACATAGTTTCAGGATTCTCCAAACATCTTGGCTGTTATTTCTGATCCCTTGGCTTCACTTTCCAGTGTCTCTCCTCATCCATAAATTCCTACATCCAGATCTGCAAATCAGATGCAGCTTCCTCGTAGCATATGCCAAATCAGGCTGGAAATCCATCCTCCACTTGCTCCTTACTTCTGTCCTATGGAAAAGCACTCACAAGAACAGCCATGCAGATGCCTTAATCCAGGAGGGAACGCACTCTTTTATAGCATTGGCCTATTCTAATTCATGATCACCTGCCAGCTCTTCCTTATTTCAATAGGCTGAGGATAGTATAAAACAGGCTCATAACCTGTAACTTTTGCTTTTGTTTTTCTTAGGCCAAATTTAGTTCCTTTCCTTCCCAAACTCCCAGTGCCCCACACAATTTTATTCATTCCCTGCTTGCCCTCCTCGTGAAAACTAAGAACACTAAGCAAGACCTTGGGGAATAGGGATCAAATGCAGAAGTGGACATTACAATGGAGTAAATTCCACTCCACCTTCGCAGATCATTCTACTACAAAATACAAATGAGGTAAAAGAAACTCCCTTGTCCCATTACAAAGCAGATGAAGAGAGTGGCTTGTGCCTGTAGTCCCAGCCACTCAGGAAGTTGAGATCTGAGAATCATGGTTCAAAGCCAGCTCAGACAGTAAAGTCTGTGAGACTCATAACTCCAAGTTACCAGCTAAAAGCTGGAATGGAGCTGTGGCTCAAGCAGTAGAGTGATAGCCTTGAGAGAAAAAGATAAGGAACTGTACTCAGGCCATGAGTTCAAGCCCCAGTACTGGCGTGTGTGTGTGTGTGTGTGTGTGTGTGTCTGCACGTGCGCACATGCACACATGCACACACAGAGCAGTTGAAGAGAATTCTTTTTACACTGGTACTTGTTATTGTCATATAAAGACATGTCCAGAAGGGAGGCCATTGGGCATCCTAGAGAAGATCTGATGATGGTGGCTTTGCTTCTGGAAATCAAACAAAATCTAGGTCCTAGCTTAGTGCTTGTGGCTCATGCCTGTCATCCTAGCTACTCAGGAGGTTGAGATCTGAGGATCATGGTTCAAAGTCAGATGAGGTAGGAAAATCCCTGAGACTCTTATCTCCAATTAACCAGCAAAAATGCCAGAGGTGGAGATATGCCTCAAGTGATAGAAACCTAGTCTTGAGCAAAAAATCTCAGGGACAGCACCCAGGCTCTGAGTTCAATCCCTAGTACACCTCCTCCCCCTCAAAATCAGGTCATATGGCCAAGAGTAACCCCTGATACATGACTCTCTTCATATCTCTTTATGTACTCCTAAGCCTTAGTTAAGGATCAGTGGTAATTTGTCTGGACTGTAGACAGAGCTATGGAGTCAGGGGGAGGAACAGGATCTACAGGTATCTTGGCCTGGTCCTCTTACCAGTCTTGGTGTGAGTGAGCCAAGAACCTATTAAAATTTTCCTACAAGCAGACTTTTGAGTGGAAACAGATATGGAATAAACATGAAGTTATAATAGTCATGCATAAAAAAGGAATAACCTTGGTCTCTGTTGTTCCGTCCCCAAAAGCAACTGCTATTGTTCCTAGAACCTATAGCCTCAACAAAGAGGGAGTATATTTATGTCTGTCCTGTTTCCTCTAGAAGGCCTATATATGGCCTTTAAAAAATGTTACATTGAGCCAAACACGTAACCAAGGTAATGAATACAGGATGCTTTCAAAGATTTAGGAGGAAATCTCCTCAAAATTAGATAGAAAACAAGCATTGATTTAGCTAACTGGGTCGTCTCCTGCCATCTGTTGGCTCCTACTGGAAGCAGAGCAGAGCAGGGTATATTTTGTTTCTTCTCTAAGAGTGTCTTTTACAGCAAAATGTCAAGGGAGAATTAAGTCAAGTGAAGAATGATAGGAAGAAAAAGAAAGGAAGAAAGAAAGAAAGAAAGAGAAAGAGAGAAAGAAAGAAAGAGAGAGAAAGAAGGAAAGAAAGAGGAAGGAAGGAAGGCAGGCAGACAAAGAGAAAGAAAGAAAAGAACTAAAGTAATCTAAGTATGAAATTTGAAACAGTCCTAAAGCCAAAAGGTGAAGGCAACACCAGCTTGCACTGGTCCACCACCACTTTTGGTGTTTATTCAGGCTTAAGACTATGGGGCATGGGAAGTTTCTAGAAGGTTCCCTTTGGGGGACAAGGGAAATTTAGGCCCAGTAGGGCTATATACTCCAAAGTCAGCTTAGAATCGAAGGGACTCCACAGAGACTATAAATTGCACATGGTCTCTCTCTCTTTCTCTCATTAGGGTTCCCCAATGAAACTCACATTTTGGCTTGGGAAATTAGCAAATTCAGACTTGGTATTAGCAGGCTGAGAGCTTTCTTTGGCTCACTGAATTGATTTAGATTCCTTCAATCTATTTGTGGACTTAAAACTCAACATGAGCAGTCCCTAGAATATGCAAGGTATTACTTGGATCTTTGTTATAATGTCTCCACCCATTCAGACCTTCGACAATTTATTATTATATTATTATGCAGAAGTTCTGTGTGTGTGTGTGTGTCCTGTTACTGGGGTTTTAACTCAGGCCTGGGCACTGTTTCTTAACACTTTCCACTCAACGCTGGTGCTCTATTACTCTGAGCCTCAGCTCCACTTCTGGCTTTTTACTGATTAATTGGACATAAGAATCTCTTGGAAATATCTGCTTTGAATCAAAATCCTCAGCTTTCAGCCTCTTAAATAGCTAGGTGGAAGGCCTAAGAATAATGGATTCTTTCCACATTTTGGAGCAAGTTTTATGAGCAATAATTGGTACTTACTATTCACTTAATGTGTAAAGAAAACACATTATATTCATACGTCAGAATTTTCTTCCAAAGAGCACTCCCAACTAGTATTTGATTTAGACAGGCATATACATACAAGATTTATATGCACATATAAAGATAACAATTAGATATGTGTAAATATATGAAAGCTATAGGTTCAATACTATGGAGGTGTATGGATAGATGATTATATAGGTACTTAGCATGTAACTGTAAAGGTTAAAGCAAACCATAGTATAGAGAGGTAAAGTCAATATAGAGACATGATGCCTATTTGATCCAAGAAGACAAATGTGTGTGTGACAGAGTGCTAAAATCATTTATTGGTGAATTTGAAGTACAGTGTTAATCTCAAGCTATGATTGAAGACATGAACTATTTGTGTGAGCTCCTGGGACAGGCAAACACTTCTCTGGGGTCCTCTTCCTGCTTTGGATTTAGGATCATTTGAAACCATCCCAGGATAAGAATCTCCAGTCTAATTTTTGTTCTTCATTTTCCAATGCTGTTGAAGGAAAATACGCTAGAGAAAATCCTAGCATGCCTACAAGGGTTGTTGCTGAGAACCTCTGAAAATTGAGAAGGGAGTGAAGGGAGGGTTGGAGCCAGAGCGGACTCTCCTTTCCTTGTGGCCAGGGCCTTAGTAGGTTGGGACCAAGCTGCAAACTGTGGTGGTCTACCAAGAATAGAACTGTCGACACTCCAAAGGTTATTTTCACTATTGATCATATAACATCACCAATACTAATTGTCTCAATTAAAAATTGTTTTATGTTGTTACTGAGGCTTGAACTCAGGACCTGAGATATGTTTCTTAGCGCTTTTTTTCCCCCTCAGGAATAATGATCTACCACTTGAGCCATAGCACCTTATGGTGGACAGAGAATCTCTGCAGGTGGTAATGGCCACTGGAAGAGCCTGGTCACTAGGCCCAGTGTTGGGCTTCCATGGCACCCCTAAGCTCCTTTTATCTTCTGGTTGCTATCTTCTCCTGGTTGTCTGCTTCCTGGACACAGTCTGGGCATTTTCTTCAGGCCTGCCTTTGCTTCTTGGCCTCCTTGACTTCTGTTCTTCTTCCTCCTCTGTCTCTTATAACTTGCTGCCTCCACTTTTAACCACAATCTAACACTTCCCACATCCCCCCTGCGCTTCCCATCATCCTCTTGTCAGCTCTGATGATGAACCAGTTTCAACCAGAAATCACTTTCCTTTTTCCTCCTCCTCACAGTAATGGCCTCTCCCGGATTTTCCACATCTTTTAAGAACCCAAACATGAAATCTCAAAATACTCTCTTCTTTTTCCCCCCTTCACATACAAACAGAAATAAGCCAGAGGGGCCAAAGGATGAGCACTGAAGGCCTTAGGATTAGCTTCCTGGATTCACATCAGGGGTGCTCTGTGTTCTAGCTTTCCGACCCTGACACAGGTCATTTGACTTCTAAGAGTCCTGGATTCCTTAAGAACATTTTTGACTCATGGTGTTTCTATCTTGTGGCTGAAAAACAGAATCTCAGAATGAATTATGTATTCTTTGTGCAATGTTTTTTTCCTGTAAGGGGTATTGGTGGGGTTTTTTGTTTATTACTTAAAATATTGTGGTCAAATGGCTATCATCGCAATTTTAAGTATGCAGTGGCATTAGCTATGTCTCCATCAGTTTGGAATTATAATCAACTATCCAGAATGCTTTTCATCTTGGGAAATCCTCAGTAATTCCTATTCCTCTTACCCCTCCCTGGCATTTGAATAGTATGAACTTGACTAATAGAAGTTCTGCTTATGAGTAGGGAATGATATAATGGTATTTTTTGTTCCTTTGTGACTGCTTTGCTTTTCTGTCTCTGTCTCTGTTGCTCTCTGTCTCTCTCTCAGCAGTATTGGGGCTTGAACTCAGGGCCCTGTACTTGCTAGGGAGGTACTCTTCCACTCAAGCTATACCTCCAGCACTCCTTTGAGACTTTTATTTTACCTAGCATAAAGCTCTTTATAACCGATGCCGGTGGCTCATGCCTATAATCCTAGCTACTCAGGAGGCTGAGATCTGAGGATCATGGGTCAAAGCCAGCCCCGGCAGGAAAGTTCATGAGACTTTTATCTCCAATTAACCACTAGAAAACAAGAAGTGGTGCTAGTCTTGAGCTGAAGAAGTGAAGGACAGTGCCTAGGCCCAGAGTTCATGGTCCACGACCAACAACAAAAAAAGTTCTTATAGGTGATAGCATGTGTAGGAATTTCCTTTCTTCTTATGACTGAGTGATATTCCATTATAGTCTAGACTACATTTTATTTATGCACTCACTCATCAATAAGACTTGGGCTGGTTTTACCTGTTTATGAATAATACCACTTTGATCACCAACATACAAACACCTCTTTGACCACCAGCATACAAATGTTGCCGTCAATCCTTCTGAGTTTATAGCTAGAATGGAATTGCTGGGTTACACAGTGATTTTAGTTAATTTTGATGAACTGTCATACTGTTTTTCACAGGAGCTGCATAATTTTACGTTCTCACCAGCAGCCCAAATTTCTGCATATCTCATCAATATTCTTATTTTTTGGATGTGATTTGTGTATGTGTGTGTGTGTGTGTGTGCACACATGCGTGCAGATACTGGGCTTGAACTCAGGAACTCAAGGCTTTGCATTCTCGCTTGGCTTTTTCTGCTCAAGTTTGGCATTCTGTCCTTTGGGCTACACTTCAACTTTCTGACTCTTTGCTGGTTAATTGGAGATTAGAATCTCACAGACTTTTTCTTCCCCAGATCTTCAGCCTCTCCAGTAGCAAGGCTTACAGGTGTGAGCCACTGGTGCCCAGCGAGATCTTTTTTGTTTTTTGCTAGTCCACAGCAACATTTTCGCCTTTTTCTGAGTAGTTTATAAGAGATAAGAGTCTTATGACTCTTATCTGCCCAGACTGGCTTTGAACTGCGATCCTCAGATTTCAGCTTCCTAAATAGCTAGCATTACAGGCATAAGCCACCTGCACTCAGCAAGAAATTGATTTTTAATCAGTGTTTCTCTAAACTAGGTAGGAAGGTCCCTTCCAAAGCATTATCTGGAGTGCTAGTCAAGTGCAGACTCCTAACCCTCCTTCAGTCCAAGTGGACCCTCAGAGACAAGGGATTGTTGTATCCCGCAACAATCTCTAGGTAGGCCAGGGCTGTGGTAGTGTGAGGACCTTCCTTACCTTTTAAAAAACCACAGCAGTGGTGGGGGGAGCTGGAGGGGCTGAGACCACACCCCTGTGGATGGCCTCATCCCGAGGATCCACAGGAGGCTACAAGATCAAAAGATTTCCCTCTTCTGAACCATCCTGCCAAGGGTTCAGTCTCTTCAATCACCATCTAGTAAAAATTCAAATCAAGGCCTGAGAATCTAACCTATTTAGCTAAGGAAACACTCTTGATCAAAACCGAGCTTCCCCCTCCCCCCATTAATGAAACACCCCATTATCAGCTTCCTACAGACCCGCTGGGAGCCAGACCCAGCTTTGGGGAGGGAAGCAGTGTTCACTAGGGCCACTTCCCTGTCCCAGCGACGCCCGCTGCGCAGTGTGACTCACGCCTTTTGTCTGCTGCTGGAATTTGGGGATGTTTATGAAAGCTTGTTGTGCAGACGAGTCATAATTTCTCTCTTCGCAGATTTTTTTTCTTTTTAAATTTCGGAAAAATGAGTATAGCATCACGTCCCAACGTCACATGGCTTCCGGCCCCATGGAGACCTAGGAACGTTCTCCCTGCAGCCTCACCGGGGATTATTTAAAGGCGGTGGAGAACCGTGGGTTCTCCGGGGACAGAACTCCTGGGGGGCCACACTTAACTGCGACCCGAACCATGGGTGACATCGCTGATGCCAGAGATAAAGAGAAATCTCTCTCCTTCCCACCTTAGGTTCAAGGAGCGGCCCTATAACAACAGATGCTGTTTAAAAAGAAGAAAGCATAAGAATTATTTATAGTTTATGTAGCAGGGGAGCGTTCAGAAAGAAATGAAGGCCAGAGGAGAAAAGCAGACTTGTATGTTTCTGTGCTAGTTTATATAAATATATAAAATTGTATGCGTGTGTGTGTGTGTGTGTGTATATATATATATATATATATATATATATATATATACATCTGTCCATCATGGGGTTTGAACTCTGGGCCTGGGCACTGCCCCTCACCTCTTCAGCTCAAGGCTAACACTCTACCACTTGAGCCACAGCACCACTTCTGGTTTTTTGGGTGGTTTATTGGAGATAAGAGTCTCACAGACTTTCCTGTCTCCCCCCACCCCCCTGTTGGTTTTGAACCAGGATCATCAAATCTCAGCCTCCTGAGTAGGATTACAGGTGTGAGCCACTGGTGCCCGGCTATATTTATATATTGTATGGTCTTATATAGAAGTATATTTGTAGTATATATAGATAAAAATAGTATATATAAATATGTGTTATATATTGTATAGAAAATAACATATATCATTGATATGCTATTATGCCATGTGCTATTTATTACATATGATATAATTTATATTATAAAATAGATACTGTTATATAATTTGATTCTATTATAATACATAACATAATAGTTAATTATAATAATTATACATAGTACATATTTAATGTTATGTGTAAAAAAAAAGCATTATAAAATGGAATTTTTTTTAACATGTACTTTTAGTTGGCTACAGAGGTGTATTAATATTGATTTCTCCTCAGAACATGCAGTTCTACGCATGCAAACATTTTAAGGCTGTGAAGAAGATGAATTATTCTTTGGATATTTGGAGCTAATTTGATTGTTCAACAAGAAGGAAAGTCTAAAGCAGGCTGCAGAAATTCTTGATTCTCCTCACTTCCACTTACTGAAAGAATGACTTCTCTCCTTGGCACTGCTAGCACTGTTGGTGGCAGGACCAGACTTTTTTGATGTGTGTGTGTGTGTGTGTGTGTGTGTATATGCTGGTAGTACTGGGACTTGGACTCAAGGCCTGGGTGCTATCCCTTAGCTTTTGCACTTGAGCCACACCTCTACTTCTGGCCTTTTGTTGGTTAATTGAAGATAAGAATCTCACAAACCTTCCTGCTCAGGCAGGAATGAATCTTAATCTTCAGATCTCAGCCTCCTGAGTAGCTGATTATAGGTTTGGGACACTGGTGCCTGGCTGGGAAAGTTCTTAAACTGATGACTGAGCACTATGTTTCTGTTGTCTTTGTCTCAGTCTTCACCGATGACCACCAGCTCCATCAGTCTCCTTCCTTAGGTGCACATAAACCAGCTGAAACATTATCATGTTTAAAGGTAAACTGAGGCATATTATATTATTTGAACAGACACTGACATGGCAGCTGCAGATCTCAGGTAGTCTGGGGCTCTGACAAGGGGGTGGGAGTTTGAAGGAAGTTTTTTTCAATATCAAATCAGAAACAAACAAGAAAAATCTTGGTCTCTGGGATCATTTCAATATAGCGCCTTCGTATAGGTGACTTGGTGGCTTCTGACTGGTTAAGTTGGGCTTTGGTTTACTTACATATGAACAAAGGGCACTAGAGTCAAAGTACTATTTTTTTTAACACCATCATTCCTGAGAATCTTCTGTGAGGGGGGGTCTTTAGTTTGAGAGCTACAGTTAAGGGGTCTCTCTTTGGGGATCCTATGCTTCCACTATCCAATTTCCTTTCATTGATGGCATTTATGGCTATTCTAGTTATTAGAGTTGTACCTACGTGAAGACTCTATTTCTCTTCCTTTCTGGGTGCATAGTAAGTTCTCTTTTTATTGGATACATCCTGTGACTTGCTTTGGTGCATAAAGTGGCCCATTGTCACGTCTGGGAAGCAACATCACCATTTTGTGTGTAGCTCTGTTCCCGGATCCCCAAATTACGGAAGCACTGACCCATAGGGACCCTCCATTTGCTCTTCTTCATGTTTTTTTAATGGAACAATGAGAAGAAAAACTCATCACTGCTCCTCCCCCACCCCCTCACTGCACATGTATTATGAGCTGTGAATAAGCCTGTGATAAGCCAAGGGTATGAATGTGTGTGTGTGTGTGTGTGTGTGTGTGTGTGTGTGCGCGCGCGTACCTATTCTATCCCAGTGAACTCACTGCCTTTCAGCTAAACACAACCAGCAAACTTCCTTTGAGTCTATATCTCATTTTCTACTGTGGAATAGGAGAAGGAATAGAAGGGAGAGAGATTTTGCAAATAGAAAGCAATAGTTATATCAACATGATGGTTTATTTTTTCATCTTCTCAAAGAGCTAGTTGGTCAGTGCGGAGCTGAAATAATTATAAGTATTATTAGTATGTGTGTGTGTGTGTGTGTGTGTGTGTGTGTGTGTGTGTGTGTGTGTGTGAGAGAGAGAGAGAGAGAGAGAGAGAGAGAAAAGACTAATGGGATTTACACTCAAGGCCTGGGTGTTGTACTTTAGCATTTTCACTTGAAACTAGTACTCTACCACTTGAGCCACATCTCCACTTCTAGCTTTTTGATAGTTAATTGGAAGAGTTTCACAGACTTTTCTTACTGGGCTAGTCTTCAGATTTCAGCTTAATTTTGTTCTTTCTTTTGTTGGTATGTGGACTTGAACTCAGAACCTCAAAGATTCACTAGAGCTCTACCATTCTTCTACCAAACTAACTTTGTATTCTTTTTTTCTGGTCTTGAGACTTGAACTCAGGGTCTAGGCACTATCCCTGGGCTTCTCTGTACTTAAGGCTAGCACTGTACCATTTGAGCAACAGCACAACTTCCATCTTTTTTTTTTTTTGAGTAGTTTATTGGAGATAAGAGTCTCATAGGGACTTTTCTGCCCAGGCTGACTTTGAACTGTGATCCTCAGAGCTCAGTCCAGGATTTTTTCTGATTAATTGGTAATGAAATCTCACAGACTTTTTTGCCCAAATCAACTTCAGAAATCCTCCTAATCTCAGCCTCTTGAGGTGTAGTATTATCGGAATGAGCCTCCAGCATCTGTCTGAAAGATGGCTTTTAAGAGGCCACCTGAATGAACACAACAGGTGTGGTGGTGCATGTTTATAATCCCAGCTACACCAGAGGCTTTGATAAGAAGGATTGAGGTCTGAAGCTGGGCTCTGGGCAAAAAGCATAATTCCTTATTTGAAAAATAAGTCTTGGGTCTTGGCTTTAATGATAGTCTGTTTTGCTTAGCACATATGAATCCCTGAGTTCAAGCCCCAGTACTGCAAAAGGAAGACAAAATTTTGACTTCTTAGCTCCCATTTCCTGGGTCTAAATCCTGTTCTAGCACTGCTTATTTGGATGGTCCTGGTCAGGTTACTTAGTCTCACTGGAGGTTAGTTTCCTCTTCTGTAAAATAAGGGGCTAATAATGAATATCACTGCCTACTTTTGTGAGCAGTGAATTAATACCTGAAAAGTTCTTTGCAAAGAGTTGGGGTGCCCAGTGCTGGTAGCCCACAACTGTAATGCTAGTTATTCAGGAGGCTGAGCTCTGAGGATCAAGGTTCCAGGCCAGCTTGAGAAAAGTCTATGAGACTCTTATCTCCAATTAGCCACCAAAAAAAAAAAAGAAAAAAAAAGCCAGAGGTAGAAGTGTGGATCAAGTGGTAGAGTGACAGACCTGAGTGCAAAAAAGAAACTGAGAACAAGAGTTCAAGCCCTAGTACCAGCACAAAAGAGGAAGAAGGAGGAGGGGGAGGAGAAGGAGGAGGATTGAGGCAACTGTAAGTGCCCGAGAATATTGCATCTTAGGTAGGTAGGTGTGGGAAGCCCAATTGAGAGGTGGAACTATTACATCCCATGGCCTCTGTGGGCCTCAGGCCACAATCATAGTACAATGGCAGCATAGAAATTTGTGCAGCTAAAACGAAATAGCATATACAATGCCTTCAGCAAATTGTGCTCACTCATACAAAATGCTGAATACACTTAGCTGCTGCTGCTTCTTTTTTTCTTCCTTATTGATATTGTTCTTTCTTGCTTTTCTTTGTTGTTGTTGGTCATGGGGCACTGTCCCTGAGTTTTTCTGCTCAAGGTTAGTGCTTTACCACTTTGAGCCACAGCAACCGCTTCAGGTTTTCTGGTGATTAATTAGAGATGAGTCTCACAGGCTATCTTGGAACCACGATCCTGATCCTCAGATCTCAGCCTCCTGAGTCTTGAGGACTGCAGGTGTGAGCCACCAGTGCCTGGCTTTAGGCTCCTTTGTCTCTCTCTCTCTGTCTTTGGCTTCCTGGCACCATGAGACAAGGAGGCTTTCTCCACCACTTGCTCCTGCCATGATGCTCTCTGAAACTATGGACTCTGGAGTTCCATAACACAAATCAAAAACACTCTGAAATAAGCTGGGACTGGCAAAAAAGAGAAGAGGAAATTATACAAGATTTCTTTAACTTCAAGGACTTTAAAATAATAACTGGGTACTGGTGGCTCATCTTGTCAGTTCTGGGACTTGAACTCAAGGTTTAGGTGCTGTCAAATTTAGTGCTCTACCATTGGAGAAATAGCTCTACTTCCATCGTTTTGGTGGTTAAATGGAGACAAGAATCTTATAAACTTTCCTGCCCAGGATAGCCTTGAACTTCAATTGTCAAATCTCAGCCTCCTGAGTAGCTAAGATTACAGACAAGAACTACTGGCATCCAGTGTGTGTGTGTGTGTGTGTGTGTGTGTGTGTGTGTGTGTGTGTGTGTGTGTGTGTGTGTGTGTACTGGGGCTTGAACTTGGGGCTTCTTGTTTCTACTCGGCTTGGCTTTTTTGCTTAAGACTGGCACTCTACCACGTGAGCCACAGCTCCACTTCTAGCTTTTTGCCAGTTAACTGGAGATGAGTCTCATGAACTTTTCAGCTCAGACCAGATTTGAACCTTGATCTTCATACCTCGGTCTCCTAAGGATTATAGCAAAGATTATAGGTGTGAGCCATACGTACCCAGCTGGGAACATCTGGTCAAATATAGGGCTTGAACTCAGGGCCTCGATGATGTCCTTGAGCTCAAGGTCAGTGCTCTACTACGTTGAGGCATAGCTCTATGTCTGGTTTCTGGTGGCTAGTTAGAGATGAGAGTCTCACGGCCTTTCCTGCCTGGGCTGGCTTTGGACTTTGATCCTCAGATCTCGGCCTCCTGAGTAGCTAGGATTACAGGCGTGAGCCGTGGCGCCCATCTGGGGGCATTTCTTTAATAAGTTTGAATGATGTAATTCCTGATGTTGTCTAGTTTTCTTTGATCCGGGAATGCAGTGTTTACACTGGCTGTCAAGGGTGACACCCAGCTGTTATTCTCTCTTCAATGACCTAATGTGGCTTCCAGAAACTCTGCAAAATACAAACATCTTTCAGGACAAAAAGCATGTGAGACTTCCATGGGTTCTTGCAAACATCTTACACTCGATCTTCCAGGTGCTGCCATTTCCCTCCAGTGTCCGGAGCCTGTGCCAGGAGCAGCATGGGTCTGACATGGAAAATGAGGATAGTCTAGGCTAATTCCGCCCTTTCTATGGGTCTGAGGTCGACTTCATAGTGATCAGATCTACAGGAATCACTTTATATTTTATAGTTAGACTACAGCGACTTGTTTTTTTTTTAAAGAACGGTTCTTTATTACAGCAACATATAAAACAAAAGATAACTTTCTAAACATTTATAAGCACCCTGTACATTAGTATTTATGCTGTTATTAAATTTAGAAAAATAGCTTATGCAGTTAGTGAATATCACCAGCCTTCATGAGCATGTCTGTACTTGACTCATCTCATTTCATGCAACCCAGTGAACTCATCCAACGCAACCATGCCTTCCATTACTAAAAGAAACAGCAACATCCTTCAACACTGATGCCTAGTAACTGATGTCATGCACAGATTTTGACCTACTGATGTCATGCACAGATTTTGACCTACTGTAGTTGTTTATTCCTTTAGAACAGAATTAACTTTCACCTGGGTTGCTAAAGTCTGGCAACATCCTTGCAATAGCTCCTTTGAAATAGCTCAAAACAGCCATTTCCATTTTAATAGTGGATGAGGCTTGTACCCTTCAACATCTGAACATCTTCCACTTTGAAGTCATCCATTGTCTCAACTTCCCGAAGGATTCTGAGCTTTGGGGAAAGTATTTCAGTTGAATTTTAGGTGGCTCAATGTGATTCAGGTAAGTATGTGCAACTCCCGAAGTGTGTACAAAGTCGCCTGGCTGCAAGCCCGGGATGTGTGCAATCATGTAGGTGACCAGGGCATCACTGGCATGCCCAGGCCCGTGCCTCCCACCCAATCTTCGGTACAATTGTCAGGACAGATCCCCTTCTACCACATGGAACTGGCAGAGGACATGGTGGGAAGGCAGCATCCTCAGAGGAAGATATTTGGTTTCCAGGCGCACATGATGTTATGTTGGTCATCAGGGTTGGTTTTGATGGGGTTTAATCACTTTTTGCAGCTGGTCTACTCCTTGACCCGTGGTCATTAAATCCTATTTACAATTTATTTATTTATTTTGTCGGTCATGGGGCTTGAACTCTGGGCCTGGGCGCTGTCACTCAGTGCTTCAGCTCAAGGCAAGCGGCTCTACCACTTGAGCCACAGCGCCACTTCCAGTTTTCTGGTTGTTAATTGGAGGTAAGAGTTTCATGGACTTTTTCCTTTGGGCTGGGTTTGAACCGCTATCATCAGATCTCAGCTTCCTGAGTAGCTAGGGCTATAGCATGCGCCACCGGCGCCTGACTGAATGATGGCATTGAGAAACATCTATTACAAATTTCTAATCAAAATTCTTGGTTTAAAGAAAATTCATTTATGTTTCTCTCAAATACTGGGCACTAAGTTGAGTGAAGAATATTGCTGAGTCTTAGCAATCTGCAGAAGCAAACATTCTTGCACTGGCAGCATATTCTATAGGGCTTTTGCACTTGAAGTGCCCTACTTTTTCTAGGTTGTGCTCACTTGCTAGGTTATATAGTCAGTTGTGTGCTAGCAAAAGGTCAACAGGACTTTCTCAGCCTCCCACTAATCCTGCCTGGGACATGAGACCAAGTTCTTAACCAATCCCAGCCATTACTATTTTGGTTAACGACAGCACTGCTTAAGCTTTTGACAAACACTAAAAGACCACTGAGAAAGATACAGGGTCCTGACAAAGATTTCTTTTTTTCTTGGCTGAATTTTAGTCAGTTTCCTGAGCCTGTAAGGAGTCTCAAGAACAAAATCTCTCTCTCTCTCTCTCTCTCTCACACACACACACACACACACACACACACACACGCACACACACACAACTTATTTGAAAGGTTTGATCCATTCTTCTTCCCTCATTGAAGTTTAAGGACCAGATTGGTCACATGCTTTGTTTGGAATCCCAGGGAAATCCTGAATGAATTAACCCCTAACTTCATTTACTTCTAGCTTTTGCTTTGGCTCTTGAAGTTGCTTTGGTAAACAATGAAGTAACCTGGCTAGCCCCCTGCCGTGCCTCTAAGGTACAGATGCTTTGTAAATGATTGCTTAGTTTGCTTAGAGATTTGGAGGTAGCCTTTTCTAGCTGTTGAAGTAACTTACTCTTTGAAGCTTGTACAAGTGAGTGAGCTATTGACATCATGCTAAGACACTCATAGATCATGCTAAACTATTTTCTAAGCAGCATCTCAAGAAGGGCAACCAAATGTGCGCATGTGCAGATCACCAATCCTTACTTCTGTCTGCCTCAACTAACTTCCTACTTTCCTTCCCTCCCTCCTCTCTCCCTCCCCCTTCCTTCCTCCCCCTCCCTCCCTCCCTTTCTTCCTCCCTTTCTTTCCTCCTTCCTTCCTTCCTTCCTTTTCCTCTCTTTCTCTCTCTCTTTTTTGTGCCAGTATTGGGGCTTGAACTCAGGGCCAGGGAGCTCTCCTTCTCCCTCGGCTTTTTGCTCAAACTTGTGTTTTACCACTTACACCACCAGCTCCACTTCTCCACTTCTGGATTTTTGCTGGTTAATTGGAGATGAGTCACACGGACTGTCCTGCTCAGGCTGGCTTTGAGCCTCAGATCTCAGTGTCCAGTGATACTAGGAGTACAGGTGTGAACAACCAGGACTTGACTAATCTTTTATATATATATATCCTCAATTCCTGGAAACTTCATGAATATAATTCTTTATCTTTTGCAAAACTCATTGCTTCAGTGATTGACATATTACTGGACAGACGAAAAAAGCCTTAGGTACAAAGTTACTCCTAAGTCTGCCTATGCACTTCCTTGTAAAATTATAATAGACTCCTGCAATGTGAGGGAGTTTAGCAAAACTCCCTCACTTATATATCTGATCACTTTTATGTCTTGTAACATTTCCGATTTGTCACCATCTCCCTCCTACTGGGCGGGGTTAGCTACAGTTCCACTTCCCCATAATTCTTCCTCTTAGTAATTTTCCATCCATGAACCCTCCCCTAGGTTGACCCCCCCCCCCCCATGCAGTGACTATACTAGGATTGAACTCAGTCTCTGTCTCACATGGCAAAATTCCATTGGGTGATGGCCCTTATACTTATTTCAGTGATCTTAAATGAAGTCAGCCTTGTCCTGCTTTAACAAGTATATTGAACATTTTTTTTTCCTTTAGCACTTTTGCCTGTGAGCAGTGTTTATCACATGGAGGCTCAAGAGAAACGTAGGAAGGAAGCTGGTTCAACCCACTTAGAAGAGAAGCAGCTTACTGGGAAGTGGAGGAGGAAATGAAACAGAAGGCAGAGAGGTCTAAATAAGGAGTTTAGGGTAAAATATGGGGGAAAAAAGCACATAATTTTCATCCAGGAGACGGGGGAAGATACATAAATGCCATGGTGAATTGGAAGTAACTTCAAAATAAGGTTGTAGGTAGCATATTTTGATGTCATCTGGTATTTGGGAAGATGGAGAGACTATAGGCATCAAAGAAGCAATACATTTTTGCAACCCCATTGGAAATAACCCTCTTTTGTCCTGTGGCCTTCACGCTTCCACAGTGGGTTGCGCTTTGGGAAACTCTCCACTAGGGGGCACTGTCTTCCACAAAAACCCAACCTATTCTAGGTTCTTGGTGGGGAGCCAGACACAAAAGGGAGTGATTTGAGAATGCTTCAATTTCAGGTTCTCAGCCCAGCGGGGCTCTTCCTCTTAGATGCAGTTCCTTCCGGAATCTGGTTCTTCTACAAGGCAAAGGGAGCCCGGCCCTGGCAAGCAAAGCCTAGGCTCTTATGTTTGGCCCTACTTTTATACTTGTGCCTGTTTAAATCACACGACCAGCCTGCACACCAACTTCTTCTTCATGTCCCTTCTTCAAAGTCCTCATCTCCTCCTTCCTGTGTTCTGATAGTGAGAGAGACCCATGTTCCCTTTCTGCAGGTCTGCCCCCCCCCCCTTCTTCTGACTAACCGATCCCTTGCACTATGCCAGGGAGAGGTTATTTATGTGTTTCTCAGGAAACTTCAACCTGTAGGTGGGAAAGGTCTGGTTTCCCGGAAGAGTGCTTCTAGAAAGACCAACTCCCCGCCCCCCACCGCAGCCACCCCCCAAGAAGCAAAACAAACGTTTTATCTAGGCACTTCCTATTTCCTCCGTTTAAAGTACTCCTACACTGTCTAGTCTTGAAAAAAGAAGTTCAAAGGCTTAGGCCAGCCTTTGGGCTCATAGGCAGGTTGAACTCTTTATGGTTTCCTCTGGTTGGGCATTTGGTTGTCCTACTAAAATAAACAGCATCATTAGGAAATCCTATTAACTAATTTGTGCTACAAGTTCTTGTGTGCATCTAAACTTAATCATTCCTGTGGTTTGAGGCTGTCAGATATCACTGAGAGGTGAAATGCCCGCAGTGGGCACCACTGTCACTTGGAGATATAAATGTTTATTGTAGTTTCACTGACCTAAAAATCCCTTATCAGATATGCTTCCTCTAAATAGGGCTTCTTGGCATACTAAGTCAGTCCTGCCTGCTGTCCTGATGCTTTGATCAGTGATGGACCCCATAAAGCTTGATGGCTCCCATAAGATTATACAGCCTGGTTATGTCATAGCCACATCCTGTGAATATGCACTATGGTGTTCACATGGTGACAATGTTGCCTAGCAACCTAACTCTCTGACCATACCCCATTGTTAGGTAATATGTGACTATATTTGAGGCTGAAGGTGCTTGAGAAAGCTACAGCATAGGAAGATCACTCTCACCCTTGACGAGAGAAGGAGACTTCTCTCTTCAAGCAGACCATCTCATCTAAAAAGGACCTCTGGTAGCAGGTCAGAAGACACTCATGTGAAGGATACCCTCTTTGTGCCTAGAAGATGGTGGCATTATGGTCTCTGAAGATGATGGTTTCAGGGAAGAATCTGACAAACAGGCTTTGCTGAGTTCTCCTGGTTTATTAGCATTGGGTAATACTCTGTGTCCAATGGTATTCTCCCAAACTGTGCACTTTTCATCCCAGCTAGCATAAGATTGTCCAGGTTTAATCATCTATGTGTCTTTACTTCCCTATGAAGGTTTCTGTGCCAAGGAAAACTCAGATCAAGTGATTTTTCATGCTTTTGTTGGTCTACCTGGGATTACAGGACCCTCGACCATGAACTCAGGATGCGAAGAAAGATTCTAGTATTCTTTGGCCATTTGTGTTTTGCCTGTTTACCTCTCCCTTTTCCCCACTCGCATATATCTTTTATCTTTTTCTTTTTTGCATTGTATCAAACCCCACAAATACGAAACTTACCACCTTACTATGTAATAGTAAACTAATGTGTGATGTATGTGCACCCCTCATGCCTCTGACGTCCAGAATATTTTAATCTGGCAACTCTTCACTCTTGAATATCTCCTTACTCAGCCTTTGGTAACTACCATTTCACTTTCTGTTTCTAAGAGTTTGGATACTTCAGATAATGATTATAGGGGTGAACTACGTGTGCCTAGCTAGTTTTAGTTTTTAAACAAACCTTAAAGTCAGGCCATGGAATGTCTTCTCAAAAGCTTGTATGTTAAAGGCTTGGTCCCTAACTGGTTGCATTGTTGAGAGGTAGATGGATCATGAGGATGCTGACCTCAGTGAATCAACCCACTGATGAGTTCATAGCTCAAGGGTAGAAGGTAGGACCTACCTGTAAAGTGGATTCCTGGGAACACACATACACTGGAGGTGTATTAGGTCCATCCTCTTTATTTCTATTTAATCACCACATGAGCTAACATCTCTGTTTCACATGGCCACTCAACTGTGATGTTTTTCTATTGTTCATGATGTTCTATCTTGCCACTGATGCACACTGATGGGAGCAAGTGATTACAGACCAAAACCTCTGAAACTGTGAGCCAAAATAAATCTTCCTCCCTTACGATGTTTTCCACATGTATTTTGTGACAGAGATGAAAGGCTTGGTTACAAACACAACATCCATACTGTTTTCAATAGCACATGCGATAACTTACATTCCCGACAGTAGTCCACAAAAGTTACAACTGCTCTGAATTTTTGCCAATTCCTGTTATTTGCTGTTTTGCGGACAGTGGCTATTCTAATGGATGTAAGGTAGTTATTGTGGTTTTGATTTGCATTTCTCTTAAATGAGTGTGACTGAGTATCTTCCTTCTTTCCTTCCTCCTTTAACTCAGGGTCTGGGTACTGTTCCTGAACTCTCTTTGCTTAAGGCTAGTGCTCTACCACTTTGAGCCACAGTTCCACTCTCGCCTCCTGAGTAGCTAGGATTACAGGTATGAGCCACCAGCACCTGGCCGCATCTTTCATATGCTTGTTAGCCATTGCATGTCTTCTTCAAGGAAATGTCCATTCAAATTCTTTTCCCATTTTCATTTACTTGTTGAGTTGCAAGAGTTCTTTACAAGTTGTAGCTATAAATCCTTTTCTCCCATTCTATATGTTCCCTTTGCTGCGAAATGGTTCTAAGTCTAGTGGAGGCCCATTTATGTTTTTGTTCTTGTTTCCTTTGATCTGGAGTGATAGCTGAGATCCTTGCCAAATCCAATCCATAAAACTTAAATGTTTTCTTCTAAAAGTTGTTAGTTTTAAGTGTTAATGCTTAATCCATTTTGAATTGTCTCATGTGTGTAAAGTAAGGGTTCATGTCTCTTCTTTTGCACAAGGGCATCCAATTTTCCCATTCCATTTGTCAAAAGACCTGATTTCCCTACTCTTTGAACTTGGCTTCCTTGTCAGACATTTACAACCACAGAAGTAATAGTTTATTTCTGGGATCTCTATTCTTTTTGTTGGTCTATATTTCTGCCCGACTCATACTGTTGGGATTGCTGCAGCACTGTAAACTAATTTTTGAATCAGGAAGTATGAAGCCTCTAGCTTTGTTCTTTTCCAAGATTGTTTCAGCTTTTCAGGAGTCCTTTCAGATTCCACATGAATTTTAGCAATTTCATTTTTCTGCAAAATATACCATCAGGATTTGGATAGCGATTTCATGAATCTGTGGGCAGTATGGATATTTTAGCAGTATTGACAGTATTTTTTCCTTTTATTTGTGTTTTAAAAAAAGTCATTTCAGTAATATGTCCATAATTAAATGCACATGTCATTTGTCTCATTGGGTAACTTTATTCATATATATGTATGTATTTTGTTGCTATTGTAAATAGGATTCATATTTACCCTGTGAATTATTGTTAGTATGTAGAAAATCAATTGATGTGTATTCTGGAACATTGCCAAATTTATTAGTTCTCTTGTCTCTCTGTCCTCTGTCTCTCTTTCCTCTGTCTGTCTGTCTATGATCTTCAGGGTTTTTTTTTTTTTACATATAAGAGCATAATGAGAATATCATTTATAAAAAAGAAATAATTTACTTTCTCCTTACTCATTTTGATGTTATTCCCACCATGAGCACATTAATTTGCTTTGGACAGGACTTCTTTAGCAGTACATTGAACAAACGTATGGGCTTAAGCATCCTGCCTTGTTCCTGATCTTGGAGGGAAACAGGTTTTTCACTAATGATATGATGTTAGCAGTAGAATTTTTTTATGGCAGATTTTCAGTTTTTTTCCATTCCTAATTTGTTGAGTATGTTATCTGTGAGAAGGCATTGACTTTTGTCAATTTTTTAAAAACATAAGTTGAGATGATCATGTTGTATTTGTCCTTCAACCTGTTAATGAGTGTATCTCAGTAATTGCTTTTCATATATTGAGCCATCCTTGCATTCCAGGAATACATCCCACTTTGTCATGGTGTATAATGTTCTTAACCTGTTGCCAAATTTTGTCTGTAGTATTTTTTTTTATTCATCAGTGATGTTAGACCATAGTTTGTTTCCTTACAAATTTTTTGCCTTTTTTTTTATTAGAGTAAATTCTGGTTTCATGAAGAGTTCAGAAGTGTTTCTTCTTCTTCCTTAATTTAGTGGAGGAATTTGAGGACTGATGTTAATTCTTTTTGGAATATTTTGTAGAATTATTCAGTGTAGCCATATACAACTAGGCCAGTGTGAGTTTTGATATTAGAAAATAAAATGTTTCAATATCTAGAAGATCTTCATATAGCACCAAGATTATATAATGAGGGATTGGAGGTGGCTCAGTGGTAGAAAAATAGCCTATCAAGTGCAAGGCTCTGAGTTCAAACTCTAGTACCACCCCAAACAAAAGTATTTCCAACATTATATTTAAAAGAACAGAACTTATATTTGCAAAAAAAAACTTAAAAATAAAATTATGAATAGATAAAAGAACCATTCAAGGTTCAAGACAGATCAATGAATTTAAATGTAACAGTATGAAATTTTTTTCAAATAGTTTCTATATTGTTGATATCTATTGGTCATATTCTTTTTTTTTTTTTTTTTTTTTGGGTCCGGTTGTGGAGCCTGAACTCTTGGCCTGGGCGCTGTCCCTCAGCTCTTCAGCTCAAGGCTAGCACTCTACCATTTGAGCCACAGCGCCACTTCCGGCTTTTTTCGTTTTGCTTATGTGGAGCTGAGGAATCGAACCCAGGGCCTCATACATGCAAGGCAAGCGCTCTACCACTGAGCCACCTTCCCAGCCCTATTGGTCATATTCTTACATGCCTGTAAGAAACCACATTTTTCCATATACATCAGTCAAAACAATCTGTCTTTTTTTTTTTTAATTTAATTTTATTTTATTTGAGAACATACTGTACAGAGGGGTTACAATTACATGGGCAGGATAATGCATACATTTCTTACCAAGCATTGCAGCCTCCTCCTTTGTTTACCCTTCACCTCCCTTCCCAGCCTCTCCCCCCCCCCCCATCCTTTCTCCCCTCCACCCCCCCCCCCCACACCGACATTGTAAAGCTCATTTTTGACATGACATTTCGTACTTCTCATTGTTGCAACAGGTCCACCTGAATCCTTAAACGACTTGTTTGTCGCCATCTCCTCCACAAGTTATACTGACATCAAATATAGTGAAAACGGGGTTACACTGTGGGGGAGGGACATACAAAGCAACAAAGAAATAATCTTATAAATGCGTTAGAAACACATGCATGAAAGAAAAAAAACATTAAAATACATATTTAAGGGTTCGTTTTCCTAACATCACATTATCTGACCTTTTCCGCTTGACTCATACATATACTAGATATTGCAAATAAGGGAAACCATGGGACCTATGTTTCTTTGGGCCTGGCTTACTTCACTTAATATAATTTTTTCCAAGCCTTTCCATTTCCTAACAAATGGGGAAATGTCATTCTTTCTGATGGAGGCATAGAATTCCATTGTGTATATATACCACATTTTCTTGATCCATTCATCTACTGAGGGGCATCTGGGTTGGTTCCATATCTTAGCTATGGTAAATAATGCTGCAATAAACATAGTTGTGCTGGTAGCTTTAGTGTGGTCTTGTTTGTAAACATTTGGGTAAATGCCCAAAAGTGGGATTGCTGGGTCATAGGGGAGCTCTATGTGAAGTCTTTTGAGGAACCTCCATACTGCTTTCCAAAGTGGTTGAACAAGTTTACATTCCCACCAACAATGAAGTAAGGTTCCTTTCTGTCCACATCCCCTCCAGCATCTGTTGTTGTTAGAGTTCTTGATTTTTGCTGTTCTAACTGGAGTGAGGTGATATCTCAATGTTGTTTTGATTTGCATTTCTTTTATGGCTAGGGATGTTGAACATTTCTTCATGTGTCTATTGGCCATCCTTCTTTCTTCTTCAGAGAAGTTTCTCTTTAAGTCTTTCGCCCACTTACTTATTGGGCAGTTGTTTCTTTGAGGATTTGTTGTTGGGGGGTTTAATTTTTTGAGTTGCAAGTATATTTTAGATATGAGACCCTTGTCCGTTGTATGGCTAGTAAAGATCTTCTCCCAATCCATGGGCTTTCTATTGATCTTGCTAGCTATGTCATTTGCCCTGCAGAAGCTCTGCAACTTTATGCAATCCCATTTGTCCAACCTTTCTTTGATTTGTTGTGTTTCCGGATCTCTATTCAGAAAATTTCGGCCTGAGCCAAGGAGACCCAGGGTTTCTCCTATTCCATCCTGTAATGTTTTCAGAGTGTCTGCTTTGACTTGGAGGTCTTTGATCCATTTGGAGTTGATTCTGGTGCAGGGTGATATATAAGGATCTAGCTTTAGTTTTCTACATGTAGTTAACCAATTTTGCCAGCACCATTTACTGAAGAGGCTGTCTTTCTTCCATTCTATTGTTTTAGCTCCCTTATCGAAGATTAGATGGCTATAGGTCTGTAGGTTCATTTCTGGGTTTTCAATTCTATTCCATTGGTCCTGAGGTCTGTTCTTATGCCAATACCAAGCTGTTTTGATTACTATGGCTTTATAGTAGAGTTTGAAGTTTGGTATTGATATTCCTCCAGCAGTGTTCTTTCCATTGAGGAGCGTTTTTGCTATTCGGGGTCTTTTATTGTTCCATATGAATTTTTGGATTGCCTCTTCTATTTCCTTGAAGAATGAGGGTGGAATTTTGATAGGTATTGCGTTGAATTTGTAGATAGCCTTGGGAAGTATTGCCATTTTCACGATGTTAATCTTTCTAATCCAGGAGCATGGGAGGTTTTGCCATTTTTTAAGTTCTGTGTTGATTTCCTTTTTCAAGATTTTAAAGTTTTCATCATAGAGGTCCTTCACTTCTTTAGTTAATTCCTAGGTATTTATTTTTTGTGGGGCTATTACAAATGGAGTTGCTTTCCTAATTTCAGCCACACTTTTCTCATTGTTGGCATACAGAAAAGCCATTGATTTTGGGGGGTTAATTTTATAACCTGCTACTTTGCCAAAGTTTAAACAATCTGTCTTAACTGTGGCAATAAATTACAATTTTGAGTAGACATTATTTTCATTCTTTTTTTATAGACAGATATGCAACTTTATTTCAAAAGTCATGTTAAGAAAGTATAATGCTATGTTATATTAATTAATTTTAAAATAAAGAGCTGGATTGTTATAAATTTGCTGTCCAAGAACCACTGGAGTTACAACAATAGATACATTATTTTTATTCTTTAGGAGATGGTCTAAATGTATTCTTACAATGTCTTTCATTCAAGGCTTCAACATTTTAAAACTCTTGCCTAAAAATGTTGTTACATAAAGCCTATTTTTCTTCTTATTTTTATAATGTCAAATGGCTGTGTGTGTGTGTGTGTGTGTGTGTGTGTGTGTGTGTGTGTGTGTATTAATTCTTTACCTTACTTACCTTATATCTTGGAACAGCATAAGATCCTAAGGAATACTAAAAGACAATTTTCACAAATATATTTATCATAGCACAATTCATAGTTGAAAAGTTAGAAGAATCCAATAACTAATGAAGAGCAAATGTGACACTAACATCAGTATGTAGTTATTAACATGGTGAGTGTAGCTAGAGATAATACTCAATGAAAAGTAAAAACACATCATAATTTACTGCAGCCATATTCTAACTCTAAAGAAATTCATGTGTAAATGTTGACCAACCTGAGAAATATTTTAATTGAGTAGATTTTTCCCTATAAAGTGATTATGTACACTTAGGATATATAAATGACACATAACCATCACAGAATATTTGCTTCTGGGAACCAGATGGCTACATTATCTGACTGGAATGAACCATTTTAATGTTGGTGGTCTTTGGAAACAGCTTCCTTGGAGTCCCATCTTCTCATAACTGTAGATGGCTACAAGAGAGAGGGGGGAGGGAATGAAGATAGGACAGCTGTGGGAATTAGACAAGCAGAAAGAGGAGAAACAACACAAACTGGGATGCCAGCTGAGAGTGCATGGTGATTCAGCTTTATCTCATACCTCATCTGTTCTCCCTACTTATGCCTGGATAAGCAAGGCCTAGAGTGTTGCAATCCAACTCAAATACATTTACACCTATTCATTGTGTGCCCATTCAGGTCAGGTTCCTATGCTCAGCCTGAGAACCAAAGGTTGAATATAAGCCCTGTGTCCTGCCATTACATACCTCGCAATCTGGAAGAATATAACCAGGCAAATCCTCCACTAATATGAAATTCAAAAGACATTGATGGTATCTTTTCTATCCTTGAAAATATAATCTTCAGAAAATCTCCACTGATAAATGAGTTCCATGATTTTGGAGCAATTGTGGGCTAGATCTGCTCACAGGTGGCCTGAAACCCCTGTTCTTATGACCCACCACACGCTAGAGCACCTTGGACTGAAGGCTGAGGCAGTTCCAAGGGAAGGAACAGGAAGGCCACATCCACAGGGAAACTTCACCAACTCATTGACATTTTATGAGATGAATGGAACTAATTCTATTTCTGAAAGGAAGTGTGTTAGTCTCCGAGTTATTTCTGTAATGACAACAAATAAGGTAAGGCCAAGTGAGATGATCTGAAGTTCAGGAAGAATAGATGAGCAATCAGGGAAGCTCAGGGAAAGGAGAGCGGCTCAGAGCAATGCTTTACTCACTAGCTGGGTGACCTGGGGGAGCTGCCTGCTCCACTACTTTTCATCAAATCTTCTCTTTCTTTGTGACTATTGGGAGACTACGTAAAAATGGTGTTGCAAAGTATAAAATAGCAAAGTTTAAGGTGGGCCTGGCTTTTATCCTTGCACAGGATAGTCTGTAGACCTGACCATTGCAGTAGAAGAGAATTGTAGGCATCATGTATAATTTGTGATTCTGTCTGTATAAAGATCAATTACCAAGGCTTAAGTTTGATTGTTTCTTAAATTATTGATAAGCACAATATTTTCCACATAATCTGAAGAGCCAATACTTCTTCCAAATATGATTTTTCCCCCCTACATTTCACTTTGACAAACTTCATCTTTGTATGTCAAATATTGACTTTGGAGTAAAAAAGGAAGTGATGATATAAGCTGCATCTTAATAGGAGAGAGAGAGAGAGCTAAATAATTTTCAAAGGCAAACGTTTTCCTTTCTTCTAAGCACAAAGCCCATGATAATCTCTAGGTCAAGGAGAGGCCGGACTGCTTTCTCAGACATTGTTCCCAAATGCAGTCTTCCCTAAGACTTCTGTGTAGTGTTACAATAGTTCAAGCCAAGACAAAACTTTCCATAGGGATGTTGGACTCTACCCCAACTTCTGGGTAATCCTGCACTTGGAGAGAGCAGTTTCAATTACTCTGGGTGAAAAATTCATTAGCAAGCGTGGGACACCACCCTCATAGGATCTGAAACAATCCACCAGGGGGCAGTCACTCACCTCAGGGTAATTTTTCACCATCACTACGGGGCGCTCCAGAGAAGAGACTGACCCCAAGATCTCAGGCGCTGTCGGAAAGGCAAAGGGGCAGATTAAGGTGGCATTGGAGGAATCAATACTTCCATCTCCATCTGGATAGCCACCTGCGGTCTCCAAGCTGGGTGTGAACTGCAGGCAGGTCTGGGGAAGAAAGGTGTAGAAGCCCAGCCAGGGTAGGGCAGAGCTGCCATAGGCAGCTTTGGGCCATTGCGTTTGAAAACAGGCAAGATCCTCTTCTGGGCGGTGGCTGCAGGATAGTGGGTTTACCTGAGACATTGTGACCTTCTCCCTTTAGACAATGTGTGAGACTGTGGTTGGCTTATCTAAAACAGGCAGAACCCTCCCCTGGGCATTCACTGCAGGATGGGGGACTGCCTGGCAGGATGGTATCTCCGGTGTTGCTCTTTTGGCTTGAGATTACCTTTGCACTTCAGGATCTTTGGTATTTCTATCCGCATTCCACAGGACCTTAGGATTGTTTTTCCTGTTTCTGCAAAGAATGCCATTGGAATTTTGATGGCCATTGCATGGAATCTTTAGGATCCTTTAAGTAGTAGAGCCATTTTCATGGTATTATTCAACTCATCAACATGGGAAATTTTTCCATTAGATTATCAGATTCATGTATCAGGTCTAGGAGTTTTTTTTTTCTTTCGGTAAAATATTTAGTTTTTTTTTTCTTTTTGGTAGTAAAGGATCATATCTGTAAATAGGGATAATTTGACCCCCATTTGAATCCCTCTTAGTTCTTTCTCTTGTCTTATTGCTCTGGCTAGGAATTCCAGCACAATGTTGAATAACATTGTGAGAGAGTGGATGCCTTTGTCTTATTCCTGACTGCAAAGAACAGGATTTTAGTTTTTTCCTGATTGAAAGTATACTATCGGCTATTGGTTTATCATATATAGTCTTTATTATACTGAAGTACAATTCTCTTATGCCTAGTTTCTTCAGAGCTTTTATCATTAAAGGATGTGAAGGCATGTTTTTTTTTTTTTTTTTTTTTTTTTATAAGTCAAATAGATTTTTTTTTTTTTAATTTAATTTAATTTTATTTGTGAACATACTGTACAGAGGAGTTACAGTTACATGGGCAGGATAATGTGTACATTTCTTACCAAGCATTGCAGCCTCCTCCTTTGTTTATCCTTCACATCCCTTCCCAGCCTCCCCCCTCCCCCCCTAATCCCAATCCTTCTCCTTCCTCCCTCCCCCCAGCCCCCCCCCCCCACCAACATTGTAAAGTTCGTTTTGGACATGACAACTTGTACTTCTCATTGTTGCAACAGGTCCACCTGTATCCTTAAACAACTGGTTTTTCCCCATCTCCTCCACAAGTTATACTGACATCAAATATAGTGAAAGCAAGGGTTATACTGTGGGGGAGGGACATACAAAGCAACAAAGAGATAATCTTATAAATGTGTTAGAAACACATGCATGAAAGAAAAAAACATTAAAATACACATCTAAGGGATCATTTTCCTGACATCACATTATCTGTCTGACCTTTTCCGCTTGACTCATACATATACTAGATATTACAAATAAGG
The DNA here is from genome assembly GCF_019054845.1 of Dipodomys spectabilis. Classification (NCBI taxonomy): domain Eukaryota; kingdom Metazoa; phylum Chordata; class Mammalia; order Rodentia; family Heteromyidae; genus Dipodomys; species Dipodomys spectabilis. Next base: position 32,029,921 of record NW_024870772.1, read on the forward strand.
GAAACCATGGGACCTACGTTTCTTTGGGCCTGGCTTACTTCACTTAATATAATTTTTTCCAAGTTTTTCCATTTCCTAACAAATGGGGCAATGTCATTCTTTCTGATGGAGGCATAGAATTCCATTGTGTATATATACCACATTTTCTTGATCCATTCATCTACTGAGGGGCATCTGGGTTGGTTCCATATCTTAGCTATGGTAAATAATGCTGCAATAAACATAGTTGTGCTGGTAGCTTTAGTGTGGTCTTGTTTGTAAACATTAGGGTAAATGCCCAAAAGTGGGATTGCTGGGTCATAGGGGAGCTCTATGTGGAGTCTTTTGAGGAACCTCCATACTGCTTTCCAAAGTGGTTGAACAAGTTTACATTCCCACCAACAATGAATTAAGGTTCGTGAAGGCATGTTTTTAAAGGCTTTTTTCTCCGTCAATTGCCATGATCATGTGAATTTTGTTGCTGTTTCTATTTATGTGCTATATTACATTTATTGATTTATGTTTGTTATGTTTGCATCCTTGAATCCTTATGTTTGTTATGTTTGCATCCTTGAATGAAACCAATTTAGTTACTTTATTGTTAGTTTTTTAAAAAGAGGTAGCCGAGTAAGGACAGCACCACACACGTGGTATTCAGGTAAGGGGTAGGTTTATTCGGTAGACCTGCTGGGACCAGGCAAGGTTGGCACTCTACATGGCTGGGAAAGGCCTGGGAATGAGAGAGAGCTGGGAAAGAGAGGAAAGAGCGAGGAAAGAGCTAGAAAACAGCAGAGAGAGCTAGAAAAGAGCAGCGAGGGGGGCCTCTGGGCCTGGGCTAGGCCTTATCTATGGTATGGGCGGAGAAAGGTGTGGCCACATCAAATTCAGATGTGACCTCAGAGGATGCAGGTGTGACCTCTTCCAGGTGTCCCAGTTGCCTAGGTAACACAGGTACTGGGTGGAGACTTTGCTGCGAGGAGGGTGGAGTCTGCTGGCTATCCAGGAGCGCACCTTACATTTATGATCTTTTTTAATGTTTTTTTTTTTAATTGTAAAAATACTGTACAGAGGGGCTACAGTTACATGAGTAAGGTAATGAGTACATTTCCTATTGAGCATTCTTATCTCCTCCTTTACCTCTACCATCCCTTCTCTCCTCATCTTCCCAACTCCTCCCCCACCCAACTTGTAAAGTTCGTTTTCAACATAGTGTCTTGTACATCTCATTGTTACAATGAGTCAACCTGTATCCTTATTTCAACATTTTATTTCCCTTCCTCTCCCTAAATTAGAAAAATGTATATACAAGATGCAGGGCACTGACATCAACTATGTGATTTATAATGTGTTGTTAAATTCAATTTATAAGATTTTTATTGAGAATTTTTGCATCTGTAGTTATTAAAGATATCAAGTTATATGCTCTTCCTTGTTCTTCTTGTTGTTTTTGTGTCCTTGTCTGGTTTTAGGATGAGGTTTATATTTTGGCTTCATGAAACCTACAATTCCTTCTCTATTTTATGAAAGAGTTTGAGAGTGATTTTTTTTTTAGATCTATTACTGCTTCGATCTCATTGCTTATTATATATCTGCTTAAGTCATTTATAGCCTCTTAGTCAAATTCAGTAGGTCAAATGCATCTAGAAATTAACCATTTCCTGTAGATTTTCCAATGTGAATATAGGTTTTCTAAGTATTCCTTTGTGAACCTTTCGACTCCACTAATACTATTGTGCACTCTTTTTCCCCATTTGCCTTTTTTGAAGAAAATTTTGTTCCAGTATTAGGACTTAAACTCAGGGTCTCAAGCTTTCATTCAGTTCTTTTGCTCATGGCTGGTGCTCTCTCTACCACATAAGCTATACTTCCAGACCAACTTTTTTGTTGGTTAATTGGAAGTCTCAAAGATGTTGTTGCTCTGGCTGGCTTCAAACTTTGATTCTTAGATCTTAGCCTCTTGAGTGGCTAGGATTGCAGTCATGAGCACTGGTCCCAGGCTTCTAACTTTATTTGATTTTTTTTTCTTCTTTTTGTCTGATTGGGTAGCGTCTGTCTACCCTATTTATCTTTCAAGGAGCCCACTTTTTGTTTCATTGATTATATTGTTTTTCAGTCTCCATTTAATTGATTTTTTTGTTCCACTAATTATTATTTCTTTTCATTTGCTAATTTGGGGTTTGGTTTGTTCTTGTTTCTCTAGGAGCATCATTAGGCTAAGTATTTGAGTTTTTTTTAAATGTAAGCACTAATAGGCACAAATCTTTCTTTTAACACTTCCTTTGCTGTGTCCTAAAGGTTCTGGTAGGTTGTGTTTTAATTTTGTTAGATTCTCAGAGGTGTTTGATCCTCCTCCATATTCAATAATATATTGTTCAGTCTCCATGACTTTCTTTTGCGTTGAGTTTTAGTTTTATTCCAGTATGGTCTGATAGAACACAGGGAGTTATTTTATTTTTCTTGTATTGGCTATGGCTTACTTTATGGGCTAAATTATGATTTATTTTGGAGAAATCTCCATAGGTTGATGAGAAGAATGTGCATTTCAGAGCTGTTGGATAAAATACTCTGTAGATATGTCAAGTCTATTTGGTCTATTGTGTCATTTAGTTCTCTATGTGTCTCTGTTGAGTTTTTTTTTTTTTGGGGGGGGGAGGATCTGGATGACCTACCTATTGGTAAGAATGAAAAGAAAATCAAAGAGGAATATAAAGGAATGGTTAGGGTACCTGAAATGTTCTTTCTCCTCAATGTCTATATTGTTGTGGCCAGCAGGTGGCAGCATAGCAATAGGTTCCTATGGTCATAATGGTGGTTGCTACTTTCCCCAGCACAGGTGAGGAGGGAGGGTTGAGTTCATTCAGTCTCCAGTGTAGGCCTCTGGATTCTGGGCCTTATCATCCGTTCCCTGACTTGCTCACATTCTGCTTAACATGTGGCTTCCTTGCTTTCCTCCTCCCTCGAGCTCACAGTCTGTTTTGATCTGCACTGTGGGATTCCTTGGCTGGGCTGCATTTCCTCTTCTCTCCCTGTCCTGATGCTGGAGCTCATCCCTTCCTGACACTTGTGCTGTTCTGGTCTGTCATCCGTGCTACCAATCTTGCCACTTGCCCTCTTCTAGTCCTGCTGCAGAGTCCCCTGGTCCCCTGCTTTCACTTTCTTTTGAATAGAAGTCTTGCTTTTGCCCAGACCAACCTGGGTTTCCATCTTCTTATGCGTCCTGTGTCACCAGGATGATAGTTGCACACTATCATACCCAGCTTTCTATTGGTTGAGATGAGGTCTTGTGGAGTGTTTTGTCTGGGTCACCCCTGAACTATTCAATCCTCCCAACCGTAGCTTCTGAAATAGCTCTGGTTTTTATTTACATTGATATCATGAAGAGGATATAGTGGCTCAGAAGGCCACACTCCCAATGGCCTAACAACCTCTCCTGAGGCCCCACATCTTAAAGGCTCCCCTGTCTCCTATTAGTGCATCTTGGGGAATCAAGCCTGAAACACATGCCAGAGAACGTTCAAGAACCATATTGCAGATGATGGCCTGTGCCTCCTATATAGTATCTTAAGCCTTAGCTCCAAGACCAAATAGCCATTTATAGACCAAATGACTGGGGACTGGTGTCCTTAGAGGCTTCTCTCACTTCTCTGAAGCCTGGGTAGACATGGCTTATAGGTAGACTCAGCTAGGCTACCCTGGAGAACTCTAGGTGGCCTCATCTTAGCCTAGCTTGGGCTCCTTAAACTTGTGTGCTGGGTTTGGAAAGGAAGAGGAAGGAGTATATCAAGGGACTCAGGCCAAAGCTGCATGGATCCCTCTGCTCTAGCCTCTGAGCTCGCATAGTAGTAACTCAGATCAGCCCAGATCTGAGGAGAAGGGAATTAGTCTTAGCCTTTTGATGAAAGACAGGGAAAGTAGCATTGTAGAGAGCACATAGAATGGGAGATAATGCGGCAGCCATCTTTGGAAAACATGATCTCCATTAGAGGGTGACTAAAGTGTTCTTTTTTTTTTTTTTTTTTGTCGGTTATGGGGCTTGAACTCTGGGCCTGAATGCTGTTCCTCAGTTTTTCAGCTCAAGGCTAGTACTCTACCATTTGAGCCACTGCACTCTTCCTGACTAAAGTGTCTTAAGGAAGAGGAGTAACACCTTTACATGTTAGTTTTTTCTTTCTTTCTTCCTTCTCTTTCTTCCTTCCTCCCTCCTGTCGTTCTTTCTTCCCTCCCTCCCTCCTTCCCTCCCTCCCTTCCTTTCTCTCCCTTTCTCTCCCTTCCTTTCTTCCTTCCTTTTTTTCTTCCTTCCTTCCTTCCTTCTTTTCTTTCTTTCTTTCTTTCTTTCTTTCTTTCTTTCTTTCTTTCTTTCTTTCTTTCTTTCTTTCTTTCTTTCTTTCTTCTTCTTTTGTGTCCATCCTGAGGTTTGAACTCCCCTCTTAACTTTTTGCTGAAGACTGGCACTCTATCACTTTAGCTACAGCTCCATTTTCAGATTTTTGATGGTTACTTAGGTTGAATTAGCAGGGATTACAGGCATGAGCCACTAGTGCCCGATAGGGTTTCTTCTCTCTGATTTTCTTAAGTCTTTTTTGGGTCAAGGGTAACCTTAATTCTCCAGGATTCAAAGGCTAGATTGCTTTCTCAAAGGTTAAACAACAACAACACTTTACTGGATGCTGGTGGCCCACACCTTTCATCCTAGTTACACAGGAGGCTTGAATCTGAGGATTGTTGTTTGAAGCCAGCCCAGGAAGGAAAGCCTGTGACACTCTGATCTTCAACTAAGCACCAAAAAGCTGGAAGTGAAGCTATGGCTCAAGTGGTAGAGCACAGGTCTTGAGCGGAAAAGCTCAGTAACAGAGACTCAGCACTGAGTTCTTAAGCCCCAGGATGAACATGAAAAAGGCTTCTCATTACTTTTTTGTGTGAGACATGAGCAGAAATACCACTAGCCAATTCTCGGGTTTATCTGCTCCTCTGGGATGGCGGGCAGGGTGGGTGGTGAGCATGGACAGGGAGAGGTTTGGAAGCCACAGAGTGAGGGACTGACTAGGGGTAGGAAATGAGCAGAAGCGCTTCAGGATACAAACAGGTGCCCACCGGAGGTAGGGCATTTGAATGCGTAAGTACCACTCTGGTGTCCTCCCTGCCTGAACTATTCCTGAATTTCTCCTGTCACCTTTGTGATGTGAGTGACACATGGAACTCACTGGCCTCTCAGTTTCCCTGGCATTAGAACTTGTTTCTATTGAAGCGGAATAGACAAAGGGAAAATGAGGTCTGGTCAGCTTACAGGCGAATACAGGAAATGTTCATTCATTGACTTCCTTTAATATTAAGGGACCAAAGTCATTTAGGGGAAAATGAGATAGGATAATTTGAGAAAAATGAGGCCTAGTGAAGGTAACTCAGAAATATGGTATTTAGAAACAGAGGAGTGCCATCTTTGCTTCAAAGGGAGACAACAGAATGCATTCCTTTCTTTTTTTTTATTTTATTTTATTTGTGAACATACTGTACAGAGGGGTTACAATTACATGGGCAGGATAATGAGTACATTTCTTACCAAGCTTTGCAGCCTCCTCCTTTGTTTACCCTTCACATCCCTTCCCAGCCTCCCCCCACCCCCCCAATCCCAATCCTTCCCCCCCCCCACACCAACATTGTAAAGCTCCTTTTGGACATGACAACTTGTACTTCTCATTGTTGCAACAGGTCCACCTGTATCCTTAAAAGACTTGTTTGTCCCCATCTCCTCCACAAGTTATACTGACATCAAATATAGTGAAAGCAGGGGTTATACTGTGGGGGAGGGACATACAAAGCAACAAAGAAATAATCTTATAAATGCGTTAGAAACACATGCATGAAAGAAAAAAAAATTAAAATACATATCTAAGGGTTCATTTTCCTAACATCACATTATCTGACCTTTTCCGCTTGACTCATACATATACTAGATATTGCAAATAAGGGAAACCATGGGGCCTATGTTTCTTTGGACCTGGCTTACTTCGCTTAATATAATTTTTTCCAAGTCTTTCCATTTCCTAACAAATGGGGCAATGTCATTCTTTCTGATGGAGGCATAGAATTCCATTGTGTATATATACCACATTTTCTTGATCCATTCATCTACTGAGGGGCATCTGGGTTCCAGATCTTAGCTATGGTAAATAATGCTGCAATAAACATAGTTGTGCTGGTAGCTTTAGTGTGGTCTTGTTTGTAAACATTTGGGTAAATGCCCAAAAGTGGGATTGCTGGGTCATAGGGGAGCTCTATGTGAAGTCTTTTGAGGAACCTCCATACTGCTTTCCAAAGTGGTTGAACAAGTTTACATTCCCACCAACAATGAAGTAAGGTTCCCTTCTGTCCACATCCCCTCCAGCATCTGTTGTTGTTAGAGTTCTTGATTTTTGCCATTCTAACTGGAGTGAGGTGGTATCTCAATGTTGTTTTGATTTGCATTTCTTTTATGGCTAGGGAGGTTGAGCATTTCTTCATGTGTCTATTGGCCATCCTTCTTTCTTCTTCAGAGAAGTTTCTCTTTAAGTCTTTCGCCCACTTGTTTATTGGGCAGTTGTTTCTTTGAGGATTTGTTGTTGGGGGGTTTAATTTTTTGAGTTCCAAGTATATTTTAGATATGAGACCCTTGTCCATTGTATGGCTAGTAAAGATCTTCTCCCAATCCGTGGGCTTTCTATTGATCTTGCTAGCTATGTCATTTGCCCTGCAGAAGCTCTGCAACTTTATGCAATCCCATTTGTCCAACCTTTCTTTGATTTGTTGTGTTTCCGGGTCTCTATTCAGAAAATTTCGGCCTGAGCCAAGGAGACCTAGGGTTTCTCCTATTCCATTCTGTAATGTTTTCAGAGTGTCTGCTTTGACTTGGAGGTCTTTGATCCATTTGGAGTTGATTCTGGTGCAGGGTGATATATAAGGATCTAGCTTTAGTTTTCTACAAGTAGTTAACAAATTTTGCAAGCACCATTTACTGAAGAGGCTGTCTTTGTTCCATTGTATTGTTTTAGCTCCCTTATCGAAGATTAGATGGCTATAGGTCTATAGGTTCATTTCTGGGTTTTCAATTCTATTCCATTGGTCCTGAGGTCTGTTCTTATGACAATAGAATGCATTCCTTTCTGAAGGATGCATTTCTCATCCCCAAAATCAACATTTGCATTACAGGATATATGCCTTCCTGAGAAAAATGCTTCCCCAAAACTTAAGCAACCTCCTACTCCAAATGTGGACAACAGGGTGTCTCCTTATCTCAAGGATAAGCATCTGGCAGGATGCATGCTCACCTGGAAGAAATGCCCCCCCAAACATCCAGAGACTCAGAAAGTAACACCAGGAGTGATTAGAGCAAAGACGAACATCTAGCTTTGTATAACTTTGAAGCCAGACCTCCTGCCTTTACCATACAAATACCCATAACAGCCAAGGGGCTGTGCTATCTCCCTGTGAGAGCACCCACACTGTTAAAGTGTGCCCCTGCCATCGGTCTGCTTTTGGTCTGCTTGCTTGCTTACTCAACAAAGCTCAGCCAAGCTTCCTTTCCTTTCCTTTCCTTTCCTTCCTTCCTTCCTTCCTTTTTCTTTTCGTAGGTTGTGGGGCTTGAACTCTGGGCCTGGGCACCGTCCCTGGGCTCAAGGCTAGTACTCTACCACTTAAGCCACAGCACCGCTTCCAGTTTTCTGGTGGTTAATTGGAGATAAGAGTCTCACGGACTTTCCTGCCTCTGCTGGCTTTGAACCTCAATTTGCAGATCTCAGACTCCTGAGCCACCAGCGCCCAGCTTCCGCCAAGTTTTCTTACCCTGACTTGTCCAGAGATTCTTATCCTGCAGTCAAAGTCAAGGACCCTCAGTGAGGAGGCCCTGCTCTGAAAGGGAAACGCCACTAATCTTCACCTGTGTCCAGTGACACTATGTAGTTGAAGTCTGTAGTCTTGGGGTTACCAAGTAAGCAAAAGGTAAGTTCCTTACCTTTTATAAGCCTCCCTTTCCTAGCTTGTGTAACAGGAGAGGGTGGTGGGACCTTCCTCAAAGGACTGATACTCTACCAGAAGAAAATGCCTGCCAGTGATTCAGCATTACATTCTCACCAGATGTTCACAGCATACAGCCATCCTGAACACATCTGTCAAGACCTCTGTGATGTCACAGCCAATTGGCATGGATTTACTCAATAGTGTCTCAATGGTTGTTTTTGCATCATTTTTAACCCATTAAAGTTTTATTTCATATCCAAGGTGAGGGGGGGGTCTGTGACCATCTTCCTATTTTCTTTTGTAGTATCAAGACTTGAATTCAGGGCATCAGCTTGCTAGGCAATCATGAGTTACATGCCAAGCCCTTTTTGATTTTGTTATTTGAGTTGTCTTAGTTTTTATGTTGCAGAGAGGGAGTCATGCTTTTGCCTGAGACTGACCAAAGACCATAATCCTCCCTCCACTTCCTGTGTATCTGTATAGCAAATTCGTGTACCACCACACCTGGATTTCTTTTGTGTGTGCAAGTACTGGCACTTGAATTCAGGGCTAGGTGTGTCCCTGTGTCTTTCACTCAAGGCTAGAGCACTACCCTCAAGTCACAGCTCCACTGGCAGCTTTCTGGTGGTTGATTGGACTTTTCCTGACCAAGCCAGCTTTAAACCACAACCCTCAGATTTCAGCCTCTTGAGTAGCTAAGATTACATTAGTTAAGACTGGTGCTGCACTGTGGATGCTTGACCCAAGCATGTCCAGCTTGTACTAAAGACAGCTGCTGCTCAGCATATTTCAAATTTTTACTTCATCGCTTCAACCACCAGTGCCTGGCTTGGATTGTTTTGTTGAGAAAGGGTTTCACTAACTGTTTGCCTGAGTTAGCCTCTGTGATCTTACCCATCCCTGTCTCTTGAGTAGTCGGAATGACAAATGTGAGTTACTATGTTCAGCCTTATGATCATGTTCTTATGTCTCCAATATTCAACCAATTATACTTATCTGTACCCAATGGTCAAATATTTCCTATCAGCATACTCTTCCCTTCCTTAGTGTTTTTCTTCATTTAAAATTTTAATTGAGCTGGGTGCCGGTGGCTCATGCCTGTAATCCTAGTTACCCAGGAGATCTGAGAATCTCAGTTCAAAGCCAGCCCGGATAGGAAAGTCTGTGAGACTCTAATCTCCAATAAACCCCCAGAAAATGGGAAGTGGTGCTGTAGCTCAAAGTGGTAGACCATTAGCCTTGAGCGAAAAGCTCAGGGACAGTGCCCAGGTCCTGAGCTCAAGCTCCATAACCAATTTTTTTAATAGTAACTATTATTGCTCACATATTTATGGGATAGAGATACCTTGATAGGTGAATATAATGGATAAAGGTTAAATCAGAGTAGAATAGACCCTTGATGTCTGCAGGTCTAGAGTTCCCAGGAGAGTACTACTGAGGAGACGCTGCACATGCTCAGGGTAGAGAGGTTGGTGCTGCACTATGGATGCTTGATCCAAGCATGTGCAACTTGTGCTAGAGACATGCCACTGTTCAACAAATCTCAAAATTTCCCTTTATCACTTCAACTAAATGCATTAATTTTTACCTCATTTCCTAGGGACTATGTGCATTAGCAGAAGCACAGAAATAGCAGCAGGTCACACAAGCATCTGCTAATCGCAACTGACAATAAAGGTGGGACCGAATGAGAGCTTTTATCGAGAGAGCTGTGTAATTCCCTCGCAGAAATGAATAATGAAGATTGGGTTTTATGTATTTGCTTTTGGTGCCTGTACTGGGGCACAGTCCCTGTTCTTTTTATTACTCAAGGCTGGCACTTTACTACCTGAGCCACACCTCCACTTCCAGCATTTCAGTGGTTAGCTGAAGAGTCTCATGGATTTTCCTGGCCATGTTGGCTTCAAACCACAGTTCTCAGATCTCAGTCTCTTCTGGAACTAGGATGATGGATGTGAGCCACCAATGTGACATAAACACTTTTTTTTTTAAAGGGGTGTGAATTTCATTTTTTAAAATTATGAGACTATGATTGCAACTTCATTTAGAGAGAAAAACAACAAAATATTAGACAACTTGAATTAGTAAATTAAGAATAATCAAAATGGCACATATTATCTTAGTCTCTGTTCATCTTACCTAGCCCAGTGAAATAAAATTGCTTTTCTCACATTTATAAACAGATATACTCAAGATTTAGGCTGGTTAGCCTAAATCTATGTCTCATTTTCTTGTCTTGGCTTAACCCCCCATTCTGCTTTTATCTCATTTGATTTATGTCACTGCTTTCATAGAGGTAACTGCTTTCAAAGACTTTGGTGAGGACTAGAAGGTCTGAGAAGGATACCTCCCTTGAGCTGTCACTGCTCTCCCCATAAAATGACCATAGAGTTTACAAGTTACAATTCGTGCTGAGAAGGTTGCTTGAAATTTCAGAAGAATCTTCCTAGAAGGTAATACATGGTTTTTTATTTTATTTTTCACGAATTACAAATGATATATTTGCAATGAAGTTTACAGTTAATGTCATGGGTAAGATAGCATTATGAATTTATCCCTTAAAGAGATAATACTAAATTGGCTAGTAAGGCATTTGTGAAAATTACTTTTATATACACAACACAAAATATTTCATAACCGTATTTTTGCTTTTGAAATTTCAGTTTCTTTTTTTGATGATGCTCAGTCAAAAACATGTATAATAAATCCACCAATAAGGAGGGCTGACTGTCAGTTGCATTTCCATCCCATCCCATCAAGCATTTCTTTGGGTTACAAACTTTCAAACTCCTGTTATTTCTTTATAAATATGTAATAAAGTACTGTAAATTATTGTATTGTAAAGTATCATATTGTATTGTAAAGTATTGTAAATGCTCTGGAAAGAGCATTAGGACTTAGTCTTTTCCTCTAACTATCTTAGTACCCATTTTCCACCCTCCTTCTACCCTTCTTGACTTTTCTACCTTTGGGGAACCACTATTCTATGCTCTACTTCTTCCAGTACTGGAGCTTGAACTCAGGGCCTCTCACCCTTGTTAGATTTTCTTGCTCACAGTTGGCACTCTACCATTTGAGCCATGCCTCCAGCTCAGCTTTTTGTTGGTTAACTGGAGATGGAGCCTTGCAGACTTTGATCTTCTAGGTCTCAGCCTCCTGAGCAGTTAAGACAACAGGTGTGAGCCACTGGCATTTGATTACTCTCTACCTCTATGAGATCAATATTGTATCTTCTGCATGTGAGCAAACAAAAATGACCAATGTCCCCTGATTTTAAGCTAGAAGCCTAGAGGCTCTAGCACATGCAAATGTTCCCCAAATGGCTGTGCTTTTGGTTTACATTAGAGCCACTGAGATTTCAGGGAGATGATAACCCACCACTCCCTGTAGTAACAGAAAGAGGATTGAGGATTTAAGTTTTTCTCTGCCTGGCTTATTTCACTTAACACAATGATCACCAGTTCCATCCATGTTGTGTCACAAATGATGGGATTTCCTTCTTTTCATTGTTGAATAATATTCCATTGTGTAAATAAACACAACTGTATTATGCATTCCTCTATCAGTGGACAATTAGGTTAATTCCTTGACTTGGTTGTTGGGAATTGGGAGACAGCAAACGGGGTGCAGCTGTATTTTTGACACACTAATTTCAGTTTTACATTCTTGTTGGCCATTTGTATATTTCCTTTTGGAAAATGTCTACTGAGGTCATTTGCCCATTTTAAAATCCATTTATTATGATTTTTGTCAAGCAACTCAATTCTTTGTTTACACTGACTAGTTTTAGGTCCACTTTAAATCTACCCAGTGGCTCATGCTTTAATCCTCGCTACTCAGGAGGTTGAGATCTGAGGACCAAGGTTTGAAATCAGCCTAAGCAGGAAAGTTTATGAAATTCTCATCTCCAATTAATCACAGAAAACAAAATAGAATGAAACAAAAATCACAACGGAAATGAAGCTGTGGCTTTGAGTGAAAAAGCTAAGTAACAGTGCCCAGACCCTGAGTTCAAGTCCTATTATGTTATCAACAAACAAACAAATCTACCAAGGATTCTACAGCATGGTTGCAAAAATTAAGCAGGCAGTTTTCAATGGATCATCTCCAGGAAGCTTTTTATTCACATTCTCCTGGCTTGCTGGACTTACAAGTGGAAGATAATGGCTACAACCCTGGAACTGCAGCTTGGGGGGATTAGCCACAGAGGCAGAATGGGCAGAAAAGCCCATTCTGACACCAGAGCCTCCCCATTGCTTGCCCAGCTGCTCAATTTTAAGGCTAATTTGGCAGAAAAACAAGACTGTGCTTTAGTCAGTGAGACTCAGGTTTTCCCTCCATTTCTTTTATTTCTTTTAAATTAATAAATAAATTAATTATTTTTGTTGTTGTTGTTGTTGGTGGTGGTGGTGGTAGTTGTGGGGTTTATACTCTGGGCCTGGATGCTGTCCTTCAGCTCTTCAGTTCAAGGTGAGCATTCTACCACTTGAGCCACAGTGCCACTTCTGGTTTTTCTGGTGGTTATTGGAGAGAAGAGTCGCATGGACTTTCCTGCCCAGGCTGGCTTTAAACTGCAATCCTCAGATTTCAGCCTCCTGAGTAGGTGTGAGCCCCCTGCGCTTGGCTTTCTTTTAAAAGTTCACATTTTCAATGGAATAGACTAAAACATCTCGTTTCCTCCATCTGTCATTCTGTCACGCCAGCCAGGAAAATCTCAACAGAATCACTTAGGGAGGGGCTGGGAAGGTGGCTCTAGTGGTAGAGCGCTTGCCTTGCATGCCTGAGGCCCTGGGTTCGATTCCCCAGCACCACATAAGCAAAAAGAAAAAAGCCGGAAGTGGAGCTATGGCTCAAGTGGTAGAGCGCTAGCTAGCCTTGAGCTGAAGAGCTGAGGGACAGTGCCCAGGCCCAGAGTTCAGACCCCACAACCGGACCCAAAAAAAAAAAAAAAAAGAATCATTTAGGGATTGCACACCAGTCATTCATGTGACATATAGGTTGTCTTTTCCTCCCTCGCTCCCTCCCTGCCTTCCTTCCTTCTTGTGGTGCCAGATCTGGGGCTTGAACTCAGGACTTGGGTGTCCTCCCTTAGCTTTTTCACTCAAGGCAAGCGCTCTAACACTTCTGAGCCACAAAGGCACTTCTGGATTTTAACTGGTTATTGGAAGATAAGAGTCTCTCAGATTTACCTGCTTGGACTGGCTTTGAACCTCAATTCTCAGATCTCAGCCTCCTAAGTGGTTAAGATTACAGGCATGAGCCACCAGTGCCTGACAATATGTAGTTTCTGGAAGCCTCACATGATGTAGGCACAGCTCCTGGTTCTGGGGATTCCACCCATGCTGGATAGAAGTCGGGTATGGTGAGGGCAGAAGGCAGCAGAAACACACGGAAGTAATCCAGAATGGATCAGCCAAAGCCCAGGAATGCCAGGTAAACAGTAACTGACTGACCTTTTTTTTTTTTTAAACAAAAAGCAAATGAGGGCTGTTCCTGGGAGAATAAAGACTTGTTCACAGAAATCAAAAGAAAAGCTGTAAACCCAAGAGCCACAAGCTCCAAAACCAGGGTAAGCGAGACTCTCAGCAGGGTCAGGAACCGCAGGATGCTTCAGACCTCCCCTAGGGACCAATAGCATCTTCTTCTGGGTGGTGAAACTAGAGAGAATGGGGGAGGGGAGGGAAGGAAAGAGAGAAGGGAGAAAGAGAGATTAAAAGGGAAGAAAGGGAGATGAGCAAGGGGAAAAGAGGGAGGGAGAGGAGAGAGAGACAGTGAAAGTGAGTGAGAGAGCCGTTGGCTGGTGTCATATTCAGAGCCCAGTTCCTGGCTAGGGTGGCATAGAGCATCCACAGGAACAGTCTCTCTCCAACCCCCACCAAGATTTTCTCCACCAGTTTGGGCGGATGGCAACTTCCCAAGGCAAAACTGTGGTGCTGTTGCTGAAGTAGGAGAAATCGATTTGGGGCCTCAAGGCCCTGGATATAGGCACTTTAACAGAAGAGGGATTTTAGCTCCTGTAAGTAGTTAAGAATGGATGTGATTTTGGTTTGCATCAGATTAGCTCTGAGACCTTTTTCAGTTTGCATATTCTATGTGTTTCCACTTGCAATCTGTTAGCTACAGCTGTACTGTATAGAGTGGTGTTATTGACGTGATACTTCTGATTGCCAAAATCCGTAATTATTATTTTTTTTTGCCAAAATGGTTCAATCATCATAGTTTCCTTTTAAGTATGTAAAAGTCAGATGGAAAAGTCTGGTGATCAGTGGCAAGGGGTACCATTATAGTCTACTGTTCTTGTACTTCTTGCAATATTTCTATCCCAGATGTCACTGGATAAACATATGATGATTATTGTCCAACAGGAAGTGTAATATCCACCTCAAAATCACGCCCAGAGTACAGGCCACTAAGCTACTTAATTGTGTCAGGGTTTTGAAAATTAGTTCAGATATTACACAAATATAGGAACTTGGTGATGAAATCTGAGTCTTCATTTTGAGAGGAAGAAGCTATTACAACTCAATTTAATTAGGAAGACACAATTAAAGGAACACAGTGCCTATTCTCCTGCTGCATAGGAAAGAGTATTATGAAAAAAACTTCATGTGAAATGCAGTTGTGGCTAATTAGCTACAGTCTGTGGTCTGGAACAAGTGTTTTGCTTAGGGCCAGACAATAAACTCCACAGGGGCCAGAGATCAACCATCATTTAAGAAGCCAGGGTGAAAAGTCACATGACTTCCAATATGCCTGTCTATTGTGGTGTGTCACAAAGCATTCTATTTTCTCTCCACATTCAATTTGCCACCATTGTGAAACATCTTATGCTCCTGGCTTATTAGTAAAGGATCATTAATATGTTGACCCTGAAATGGAACCAGGACTAGCTCTACAAACAAGCTGTCATTTCCCAAGGCACTGGGCACTAAGGAGAATCCTCAAGGCTGGAAGGTCACAGCTGCTGCCGCCTGACCCCAAGGTAACAGCTTACACGCTTGGTCTAGAACAGTGCAGGCTCTGAAAGCAATGGGGATAAAACTCACAAGTCTTGGGTTCTGCTCTTTTAATTCTGCGGTTACTAGCTGTGTGACTTTAAGAGTCTTTACTTCCCTGGCCTTGATTTATTTTACCTGAAAATATATGATCAAGTCATCCTTCAAAAGTGCTTAAAAGTCTTACAGATTAGGAGAGGGAGAAATTTAAAGACAGTAGGAAAGTTGGCATTGTTCTTCAAGCAAATGAACACACAAATAAAGAGCACTTCTTTCCCATCCAGGCCAATCTTCGAACCTACATGCTGCTGGGTAGTGGCCTGCTCTGTTTGAACACAGTAGGAGCCTCTGGCCTCAGACTGAAGGGCTGTAAGACTGTGCCCACAATCTCGGAGCTGTTCCAGGTGGAGAACAACACACCTCCATACACAAAAACTGCTATCCACAATGGAGTATCATTCAGGTATAAAGAAGAACAAAACGGTGCCATTTGCAAGAAAGTGGATGGGACTGAAGATCATCAGGTTGAACAACCTGATATTTGACTTTCTCCATCTACCAAATAAGCTAGATGGAGAAAGTCAAATACCATGTGTTTGCGCTCATATTTGCAATTACGTCCTTTAAAACGAATGTATGGAGCTGAGCTCTGATGGCTCACACCTGTAATCCTAGCTATCAGGAGGCTGAGATCTGAGGACCACAGTTTGAAGCTATCTTGGGAAGAAAAGTCTGTGAGACTCTTATCTCCAATTAGCCACCAAAAAAAAAAAGGAAAGAAAGAAGGAAGAAAGAAGAAAGGAAGAATGAAGGAAAGAAAGGAGGAGGAAAGAGAAAAGTAAAGAAAAAGAGCTGGATTGCGGTTGCAGTTCAAGTGGTCAAGCACCAGCCTTGAGTAGAAAGAGCTCAGGGGCAGCACTCAGGCCGTGAGTTCAAGTCCCAGCACCAAAAAAAAAGGAAAAGTGAATGGCAGGAAGGTATAACAAGTTCTGTTTGAGGTTCTGTGGCTGCAGAATGGTGAAAGAGGTTGTGTGGTTGGAGTGGGGAGGTGAATCTTGTCTAAGTACTCTACAAATTCATAAAAATTCAACAATTTTCATTCATTCATTCATTCATTCAATCAATCAATCATTAAACCATTTTCTCTAGTTAGCATTTGATATTCCTAATCTGGCGAAATTTTCTTCCCACTTTGTAGCAGAGCTTGTACCTAGACTAGCCAGCAGATTTGGGGGTGGGGTAGGAGTGACCTAGGGGAGGAGGTTTGAGGGGGAATATCAGCATGTAGAGAACATAATAATACCTTTGGATGATTAATACATTTCAGTAAAAATGGCACACAAATCCTGCTTCCATGGATATGATATTGAAAGTATTTTGGCCACCGGGAAATGAATGGGGCTCCGTGGTAAGTGCTAAGAAGAAAATCAAAGGCATTTAGGGGTTGACTGCTGCAATGAAGGGCCTCATGGGAGAGCAAGCTGGTGTTGGAGGAACGTAGCAACTAGGAATATAGCTGGAGGGGGCGGGAGGGAGCCTGGGATGGTGGTGCTATATTCTGTGCCATGATAGTTAAGGACCACGAAAGGAACACCTCCTTCTCTGGAAGGACCTGGAGAGCACGTGGATGTGTGAATTGGGTGGAGGGCCCCCTCCCTCCCCCCCTCCCCCCCCCCCACCGGAGTGTGACAGGTGCACGCTCCTGGTTCGGGTTCTGTGACCACATCTTGAACTCTTCCTAAATTTGTCATTCCATTTATGTCCCCTGGGGGAGTCTGACTGGGGGCAGAGCCTGTGCAGAATGCTGGGGGCCTTGACTCTTGGAGCGTGGGTCTGGGATACCTGCCACTGCCCTGCTCCTCAGAACTGGGGTCAGGTGGGGCCAGGCACCCAGTGCACTCAATCACAGGCCAGGGCCCCTGAGGCACAGGGTCTGCTCTGTACCCAGCCTCTCAGTACCCTCGTTCCTGAATATATGTGGTATTCACTAGCTAATAAAGCACCCCGGGATGGGGGAGAGACTGCAGAACAAAGATAGAAGAGATCTTTTAGAAGAGACCTTCCTTTTCATCTTTCAGGAATACTCCCCCGGCCCTCCACTGGTGACAGCTTTCTGCACCCCAACTGAGCATCCTTCTTTTAAAATACGAGCCTCACTCTAGCAATGTCCCGTGGTCCTGATGCCCTCTGCTGGCCAGACTAGGTATGAGCTTTACTGCAAACTCGCAAGAAAGTTCTCCCCATCAGGATTTTCAAAAGCCAACTAGAGAGGATGATTTCATTATCGACTTTCTCCCTCTGAACTTCTGAAGGAGGAGGCTGTAGACTTAAAGGACCAATTTCAAAGTGAATTGCCTTTGTAGAAAGGTGATTTTTGATTCTAAATAAGCAATTGCAAAACTTCAATCCAGATGTAAATACAGCAGCCACTAATACTTTCAACACTTCTTGATTTTATTGTGCTGACATGGAATTCTGTTTATTCTGCATTATATTCTTTATAGTATTCAAATACTATTGGAATAGGACTGTCTATTAATGGCTGATGATCCTATATTATATATATATATATATTTTTTTTCTTTGTGTTGTTCCTAGTGTTTGAACTCAGGGCCTGGGTGTTATTCCTTAGATTTTTGCTCATGGCTAGTTTTCTACCCCTTGAGCCATACCTCTACTTCTGGCATTTTGTTGGTTAACTAAAGATAAGAGTCTCACAGACTTTCCTGCCTAGGCTAGCTTCAAATCTCAGCTTCCTGAGTACTAGGATTGCAGGAATGAGCCACTGGCACCTGGCTTCTGCAGAATTTCGCAAAGAATTACAGTTGTCAGGACTTAGCAGATTGTGTCACGTGATTACAGCACACACACTGAAATTGATGAATAGGAAATGGGTAGCTCAGAAGAAGGCTCTGCATGACCTGCCCTAAGCTGGGTGTTCCCCTAAGATATTGTATCACATTGCTAGGATAACTGAGCTTTAGATATTGCGGACAAGCTTTTTGTTTTCCCTCTTTCCTGTTCTCCTATGTGGTATTTGGGCTCTCTAGAAAGACTACCTCCAGGGAGAGGCATAGACAAAGATCATTTCAACAAATTCTGAAATCTATTTTTCTATTGGTCACCATCTAACTATTCTCGAAAGAGAACGAAGTTAAGAGAACAGTCCACTCACTTGAGCCCACTGTGCACTTCCCATCAGCTGGTCATCTGTCCAGTATTTACTGTTTATCTTCTATGTGGTGAGCTCCAGGATGGGTGCTAGACAACTAGAAATGAATCAGGTGTGAGCTTGGCCAAATGAGATGAACAAATATGTAAGCAAAGGTGCATTGAGATTAGGCATGGTGGCATACACCTGTAATCCCAGGTATATAGACAGGAAGATTGACTGAGGTCTAGGCTAGCCCTTGGGAAGAAAATTATGAGACTCTATCTAGAAAACAACTAAAGCAAAAGTGGCCTGGGGATGTGGCTCAAGTGGTAGAGGACCCAAGGATGGTCCTCTGTTCAAACCGAAGTACAGTAAAAAGAACACAAAAAGTACACTGCAATGCAAGTCATCTGTATACATTGCTGTGGTGTACACACACACACATTCCACCTGGGGGTCAGGAAAGGCTCCATCTGTGTGTGATGTCCCCTCACACATACTCACCTTCAGGGTAGAAATGCTATTCACGTGTTTCCTACTCCTTTTAATAATACAGTGAAAGTGTACATCCTTCGATTCCAAGTTACACAGACGAAAGTCATGAGCTCGTTTAGAATCTTAATTATTAATTAATTTTTGTTTTGGTCCTGGGGCTTGATCTCAGGTCCTGGGTACTGTCCCTTAGATTTTTTTTTCTCAAGGCTGATGGGGCTCTCTACTTCCAGATTTTTGGTAGTTGATTGGAGATAAGATTCTCACGGATTCTCCCGCCCAGGCTGGCTTTGAACCACAATTCTCAGATCTCAGCCTCCTAAGTAGCTAGGTTATCAGTTTATTTTTAAAGCAACTACATTTTCAAATTATTTTTGGCTCATAAGGAAGAGAGATGTGGATGGCTAGGAGGTTCTGGTAAATTTAAATTCTCTAGATGACGGGGGCAGCAAATGAAAGCTGAATTTCAGCTTGGTTAAGCACAGTGTAATTGAATTTGTTCAATTGGCATGGCAATTTAATTAAAAATTTAAAGTAAAAAACAAACATGTTAGCTAAAAGGGTACTTCCTAATACAAACTTAATGCACTTTCAACTTAAACATTTTTCCAACTGGAAAGAGGACTTATTTTAGGGCTCCCTTCTATGTTAAAGAAGAGATAGGAGTGGTTTGTATGTCTCTCTTGCTCCAGATAGGTTACAAAATTACTTATTTTAAAACTTTTAGAAAAGCAGAGACTAGAATTGATTATTTGCAAAAATCACAGGAAAGGATTGTTTAGGTTCAAAAATAGAAAATCAACAAAGGAAAACAATGGACCAATTTAACTAAAAATTCCTTGTGTCAGACTTAAGAAACCCTGAAAATATGAGGCCAAGTGTAAGATGGAAATATTTATAGCATTAAGATAATTATTATATTAACAATCTTAGCAAGGCACTGGTGGCTCATGCCTCTAGTCCTAGCTACTTAGGAGGCTGAGACCTAGAGGATCATAATTCTAAGCCAGTTCTGGCAGAACTGTCTATGAGTTTCCATCTCCAATTAAATAGCAGAAAACAGAGCTGGAGGCATGGCTCAAATGATAGAAAACCAACCTAGCATGTATCAGTATTGAAAAAAATAAAAAAATTGATGTTATTCTTTAGAGAAATTGATGTATCAATCAGCTCTTGCAAGAGCAACAGTAATTACACATAAAAAAGTCTCCTTAAAGCTCAGACCAATGACTAGAGCTGGTTCTCATTGTGATAGCAAAATATGAAAGACAATACCCGCTAATATTCTATTGGCCAAAGTAAGAAATTTAGAGAAAATCAACATCATTGAAAGTAGAAAAAGCTATTTCACCCACAGTGAAGAGGAACTAATCCAAATGACCCCAATGAGGATAGGAAATAAAATGGTGATGCCATAAGACAGGCAACCCAGCTAGGTACTGGTGGCTCACATCTATAATTCCCATCTACTTCGGTGGCTGAGATCTGAGGACTGAGGTTAAGAGCCAGTCCAGGCAGACTCTTATCCTCAGTTAACCAAAACTGGAGGCAAGGGTCAATAGATAAAGTGCCAAAAAAATGAAAAAAGCCAGGTGAGAACAGGAGGTTCTGAGTTCAAGTCTCCAGTAGCACATGTGTGCACTGCACAAGCCACGCATGTGTGCGCATGCACACACACACACACACACACACACACACACACACACACACACACACACACACACACACACAGAATAGTCCAGAAGCCTAAGGAAGATGGACTTTCTTAGCAAATATAAAAGCACTGTAAATTCATAGCTTTTAGGCACTGGGGTTGGTGTAGGTGTAGATAAGTTGGCCAGTAGAATAAAGTGATCTCTGAAGGAAGCCCACCTTTGTACAGAAGTGGTATTCCTGATAATTGGGATAAGAAGAACCACTTAATAAAGGATTCTGGAACATCTGAGTTCCATATGGATAAAATTGAAGTTGGAGTCTTACCTCCCACAATGCACCAAACTCAATTCCACTTGATTAAGTACTTTAACTGGGAAAAGTAGATATTTAATACTTTTGAGGGAAAATATCTTTTTAATCTTTAACATTCTTAAACAAACATGCATTCATTTATTAAAGAAGAGACTGACCCCTGAATGTTGACTTCTTAAAAATTACAGACTCATAGCTGGGTGCTGGTGGTTCAGATCTGTAATCCTAGCTACTCAGGAGGCTGGGATCTGAGGATCGAGGTTCAAAGCCAGCCTGTGAGAAAAAGTCCATGATACTCATCTCCAAAAAACCACTCAGAAAAGCCGGAAGTGGCACTGTAGCTGAAGTGGCAGAAGTCTAGCCTTGAGCTGAAGAGCTGAGGGCTGGCACCTAGGCCCAGAGTTCAAGCCCCACAACTGACCAAAAACAAAACAAAACAAAACAAAAACTAAAACCAAAACCAAAATGAAAACAAGACTCATTAACTAAATAGCAGAAAGAAAAAGTCAAATTATACTTGAGAGAGTACATTTTAATACACACAGGCGACTGTTGATTAGTTGATGGAATATGAAAATACCTCCTACAAATCTATAGCCTAAAGGAGCACACACAACTAAAACAAAGACAAAGAGGTGAGCTTGATTTTAGCAAGAGAAAAGGAATAATGTAGGACATCTAATCATAAGGTTAGAAGTTTAGATCTAATCTGGGAATCTAACCTTAAGGAAACATCATATAGGACCAGTGAGACATTTTATGCCCACTAGATTAAGAAGTTGAACCATATCAAGCATGACAGAGAATGAGAATAAGCTACAGCCACATCGCAAAATGCTTGGCATTCTCTCAAATGTTTGTTGATATATAAAGTGGTTTTAGCAAACTGTTGACGATAGGTTCATTAAACAAAATAGAAAATATCCCAGCAGAACAACAAACTAATTCCACCCCCACCCCACCCTTTCACCTTTCCCTCATTTCACGCTGTGATACTGTCTCTTACGTTTCATAGCCATCCTTTCCTGTCTTTCTTTTAAAATACTTTTATCAGGTGGTAAATGTAATGAAATAGCATATTGACGATGTTTCTTCTTAGCTTTATAAAAATGGTCTGTACTACAAGAGGGTCTTCGGCATACTCTTTTCACTCAATATACTGCTTCTAAGATTCATCTATTTGTGGAACATAATTAGAATCTGGTTATTTTTCAGTCTGTAATATTTTATTATTTTCCACTGGGTTTTCTATTTTGTTTTTAATGAACCTATCAGTTCAAGCCCCAGTACCAATTCTCTCTGTCTCTGTCTCTCTGTCTCTGTCTCTGTCTCTCTCTGTTTCTGTCTCTCTGTCTCTCTGTCTCTGTCTCTGTCTCTCTCTCTCACACACACACCCCATTGCTAAGATTCTCTCCTGCTGTAGACAAGATTGAGCAAAGGTGAAATTTTGTAGTAAGAATGGCACTTAATGCTTGGGCACAAAAATATACAGACTGTGGCTATTTCCTAGGAGACTAATGGTACAGCATCAACCGGTCTTCAACATCTACTAGCGCCCTGGTGTGTGGCACAGGTAGGGTCCTGAGATCTTAGGTAGGGGTGTTTGGGCAAACAAGCACAAGTATTTTGAATGCCAGATTTCTTGAGCCATGTTGATGGCTCCTTCCTGCTATAGGAGAGAAAACTCTGAGCGCTTAACTTCTGGAGAGAGCTCATCAAAGATGAGTGCCTCGCAATGCAGCGCTGTGTTCCTCATGATCTACTCACACACCTGTCTCTCCACTGCTTTGGGGTTTCTCTGTCTGTCCATCTCTCACACACATTCCATATAAGCGGTGTTCTAATTCATGAATTCTGCCAATGACAGACTGAAGATATTTGAAAAAAATTATGTCTGAACATATTCAAAGTCTCTTCTTGTCATTAGTCCCTTAAAAAAATACAGTGTAGGGGCTGGGAAGGTGGCTCAGTGGTAGAGTGCTTGCCTTGCATGCCTGAGGCCCTGGGTTCGATTCCTTAACACCACATAAGCAAAAAGAAAAAAGCCAGAAGTGGCGCTGTGGCTTAAGTGGTAGAGTGCTAACCTTGAGCTGAAGAGCTGAGGGACAGTGCCCAGGCCCAGAGTTCAGCCTCCACGACCGGACCCACCCCCCCCCCCCAAAAAAAGAAAAAAGAACAAGATATTAGGTTGAAAAACAAACTTTACAACTTTGGCCAGGGGTGGAGGGGGAAGGGGGGGGGGAAGGGATGGGAAGAGGAAACAAAGGAAGAGGCAATAAGCTTGATAAGAAGCGTACTCATTACCTTGCCCATGTAATTGTGACCCCTCTGTATGGTATTTTTTTTTTTTTTTGGGTCCAGTCGTGTGGCCTGAACTCTGGGCGCTGTCCCTCAGCTCTTCAGCTCAAGGCCAGCGCTCTACCACTGGAGCCACAGCGCCACTTCTGGCTTTTTTCTTTTTGCTTATGTGGTGCTGAGGAATCGAACCCAGGGCCTCAGGCATGCAAGGCAAGCGCTCTACCACTGAGCCACCTTCCCAGCCCCCTGTACGGTATTTTCACAATAAAAAAAAAAAAAGAAAAAAGAAAGAAAAAGAAACACACACACACACACACACACACACACACACACACACACACACACACACACACACACACACACTCCAGAGTGCTAGCTGAAGCCAGAGTGGTAAGCAAGTACTGAGCTATTATCCTGCTTGTAAACTAGCATATTTATTGTGTTGGGAGAAGACTGGGTAGCTGGTTTATACTTGGTTGAACTGAGACTTTTGCGCATAGCCACCCTAAAAAAGTAGATTAAAAAAAAAAGACATCCTTAGCTGGTTACTGGTTGCTCATGCTTATAATCCTAGCTACTAAGGAGGCTGAGACCTGAGGATCACAGTTCAAAGCCAGCCCGGACATGGAAAGCGTGAGATTCTTATCTCCAATTAACAGAAAACTGGAAGTGGATCTGTGGCTCAAGTGGTAGAGGGTTCGCCTTGAGCTGAAGAGCTCAGGGATAGCACCCAAGTCCCAAGTTCAAGTCTCAGGACCAATAAGAGTAAAAAAAGACCTATCCTTTAGTAAAAAGGAATTTAGAAGGAAATAAATTATCTCAATCCAAACAATCATCAAATACAGGAAGGGTGGGTTGACAGAGAATGAATAAAAATGTCTGAGACCAAATGTACTTGCCTAAAGTTCAGGCTAAAACCTATTCCCCAGTGTGAGGGGGTTTGGAAATGGGGTCACCGGGAGATGGTTAGGTCAGAGGGTGGAAACGCATGAGTAACATTAGTACCTTTATAAGAACTAGAGAACAGCCTTGCCCTTCTTTTACCAGGGGAAGATGTAAAAATACAGCCACTTACCACCAAGAGGACTCTCAGCAGATCCCGACCATGCAGTCATCTCTGCTTAGACCTAAAACCTCCAAACTATGAGATAGAATCAGATGTTGGGTTGGGAGGAGGTGGCTTACACCTGTAATCCTAGCTCCTCAGGAGGCTGAGATCTGAGGATCAAGGTTCTAAACTAGATCAGAGAGACCATGATCTCCAACTAAAAAGCCACAAGTGAAGATGTGGATCAAGTGGTAGAGTGTTAGCTTTGAGCAGAAAGGCAAAGCAAGAACTCAAGGCTGAGAATTCAAGTCCTAATACTGGCGCATGTGTGCGTGCACCTGGGCACACACACACACACACACACACACACACACACACACACACACACAAACATGCATTGTCTATAAGCTAAAAATTTAGGGTTTTTTGTTATAGCAGTCATTGCTGACTAAGAGAAAAAGCATGTGATATTATTAAACAGTCAAGGACTTCAGGTGTTGGACTAATCAAATATAAAAAGTTAAATGTGTTCCTAGCTGGGTACTGGTGGCTCACGCCTGTAATCCTAGCTACTCAGGAAGCTGAGATCTGAGGACTGCGATTCAAGTCAGCTCAGGCAGGAAAGTCAGTAAGACTATTTTCTCCAATTAACCAAAAAAAAAAAAAAAAAAAAAAGCCAGGCGATGCAGCTGGGGCTCAAGTGGTAGTATTAGCTTTGGAGCAAAAAAGCTCAGGATCAGTGGCAAGGCCCTGAGTTCAAGCCCCAGGTATGTCACAAAAAATATTCCTAACAGGTTTACTAAAATTAAATAAAATTAAACAGAGAACACAAAATATGAGGAAAGAACAGAGAGAATAAAATGAACTAGCATATTTTAAAAAGAGCTGAATGGAATTTGAAGAAATAAAAATAGGAACTTTAAGAAGCAATCACTAAAGAGAATGTCAAGAAAAGCATAATAAATAGGATAGATTGATAAGTATACACCACTGATAAAAGGTTAATGAAATGAACTAAAGATGTGAAAAAAAATGTGTGGAAGGGAGAAGGAGGGAGAGAGAGAGCTAAAGAGAGACTAGAAGAAAAATTGACTAAGAAACCAAGACTAGGGCCGGGTGCCGGTGGCTCACGCCTGTAATCCTACCTACACAGGAGGCTGAGATCTGAGGATCGAGGTTCAAAGCCAGCCCCAACAGTAAAGTCCATGAAACTCTTATCTCTAATAAACTACCAGAAAACTGGAAGTAGCGCTGTGGCTCAAGTGGTAGAGCTGAAGAGCTGAGGGACAGCGCTCAGGCCCAGAGTTCAAGCCCCACGAACAACAACAACAAAAAAGAAAAGAAAAGAAACCAAGACTAGGAAAAATAAAGGGGGTGGGGTAGCATGCAGTTAATTGAATTGCCGGAAGTTTTGAATGGAGACAATCAATCTTAGAGGATAATATTAGAGAATTTCTCCAAATTGGTAAAAGCCAAGGACTCTTATTTGGAGAGATCACAAGCAAGAGGAAGAACAATAAATCCATAGTTAGACACAAAAAAGCAAATTGCCCCACAACAAAGACCACAGGAAGATCCCACAAGCAGACACAGAGAGGCTAGAACCTTCCCAGAGGAAAGTCAACCAGATGCTACTGTCTTCACAGCACCGATAGAAGCCTGGAGATGGTGGAAAGCTGTTTGCAAGGAGCTGAAAGAGAAGTCATTGTTAACCTCTAAATAAACACAGGGAAAACTGCTGTACAAACATGGGAAGGAAATAAGAACATCTTTAAGAAGACACCCTGAAGGGCAGTAGAGTGTGACTCAAGTGTGGGTACCTGTCTGCCTGCCTGACTACCAAGTGTGAGTCCCAAGTCCAAATTCCTATATGGTCAGGAAAAAACAAGTAGGCCCTGCTGAACAGTGTTTACCAGCAATAAGATTGGCGAGGTTATTTTGTTGATATTGTCCATAAAGGAGGAAACTGACCCAGAAGGAAGATGGAAGGAAATTCAATAAGGAATGGTGATTGAAGACTAGAAAACCACAATAGGGTCTAGTTTGCAAGGTAATAGGACTCCAGTAAAAAAAAATGCAGGATGTCATGTGAGGTGGAGAGGTGGGTAGGGGCTGAAAAATCCTTTGTTTGGGGGGAAGCCAGTTATGACAAATGAGAATTTCTAGGTGCCTTTCTATGCTTTAAGCTTAAAAGTAAGTGCTGGAATTTAAAAATAAGGGTGTAGGTGCACTCAGCTCAGTGGTACAGCACTTGCCTAGAATGCCCAAGGCCTTAGGTCCCTGTAACCTATCAGTAACACACACACACACACACACACACACACACACACACACACACACACACTATGTAACTTTCAGAACAGGTAGCACAAAACTGTGGAGAATTTCCTTCCACCAATTTCAGGGAGGAAGAAAAGAGAAAGATACATTAAAAAGCACCAAATTATACAGCAGAAATAGATTCACTGATGTAGGTACTTGTGTATATTTTAAATGGGGGTAGATCCACAAATTAAAAGATGGATATTAGGGCTGGGAAGTTGGCTCAATGGTAGAGTGCTTGCCTTGCATGCATGAGGCCCTGGGTTCGATTCCTCAGCACCACATAAGCAGAAAAAAACTGGAAGTGGTGCTGTGGCTCAAGTGGTAGGGCGCTAGACTTGAGCTGAAGAGCTGAGGGACAGAGCCCAGGCCCAGAGTTTAGCTCCCATGATGATAAAACAAAAACAAAAACAAAAAACAAACAAAAAATGATGGATATTGCCATTGTCAATGGCACACACCTGCAATCCTAGCTACTCAAGAGACTGAGATCTGAAAAGGGAGATTTGAAGCTATCAGGATTCCTCCCCTGTGAGACTCTTATCTTTAATTTACTAGTAAAAAGCTGGAAATGCAGGGTTATAGGGTTAGGCTTGAATGAATAAGCTAAGGGATAGGGTCCAGTTGCTGAATTCAAACCCCAGTACTGGCGCGTGCGCGTGCGCGGACACACACACACACACACACACACACACACACACACACACACAAAATATTAACAAGTTCAGCATCACAGTAGGCAACTTTAGTACCATCTTCTCCATAATCCATTGCTCATAGAGACAGAGTATTTAAAAGGATATAGAATATTTGGTCCAAAAATTCAAAAGCTGACCTAAAAAGCTAGAGTAACCTGCACTTACAATTAGAAGGTGCATATTCTTCTCAAGACCATGCAACATTTATGAATCAGCCAAAAGCAAGTCTGTATCTAATTCAAAGGATCTGTATAAAGCAGACCAGAGTTTCTGGCCACACTACAACTAAATTATAAATCAATAGCAAAAGGATCTCTTAAAAAAGGTCTCATGCACTTAAAACTTAAAAAAACACATTTGTAAATGAATTCATGGGCCAAGAAGTAATTCTAATGCAAATTAAGAGCTTAAAATTTATTGATAGTGAAAGTACCACAGACAAAAACACACAGAAAATTCATATGAAATAAGATTGAAAATTAATCAGCTAAGTGTTCAACTTGAGAAGCTCCAGAAAAGAGAAAATATAGAGTAGAAATTAGTAAAATTGTAAGTAATATACAATAGAAGCAGGAAGGTTCAAATGAAGGTTGTTGGGCTGGGTATAGAGTTCGGTGGTACAGAGTATTTATCTGTTGTGTGAGGTTTTAAGTTCATTTCCTAGCACTGAGAAAAGAAAAGGTAGCTAGCTCTTAAGAGACAAAAAAAAAAAAAAAAAAAAAAAACTCCAGGCATAATGATTGAGGCAGACATATCTAAACCATAAGAGACAAAGAAAACAAACTTCAGGCATAGTGAACTAAAAAAGTTTTCAAAGCACATCTAGCTGGCGCTGGTGGCTCACATCTATAATCCTAGCTACTCAGGAGCTAAGATCTGAGAATACTGATTCAAAGCCAGCCTGGGCAGGAAAATCCTTGAGACTCTTGCCTCCAATTAAGTGCATGCATGCATATGCATGTGCACGCGCCTACACACACACACACAAACACACACACACACACACACACACACACACACACACACACACACACATGCCAGAAGTGGAGTTATGGCCCAAGTGGAAGAGCATTAGCCTTGAGCAAAAGATGCTGAGGGAAAGTGCCCAGGCCCTGAGTTTAAGGCCCAGGACTGTGTGTGCTTGCACGCACGCACACACACACACACACACACACACACACACACACATCTAAACAATATTAGGAACAAAAATATAGCTACAGCTACAGCTACTTTCTCATCAATGAGAAAGTACTGTAATTAGAGGTTGGAAAGAGTGGCTAGAGAGGGATCAGGAAGGTTGGATAATGGGTACCAAAACAGCGCCAGAATGGATCAGCCACAATGGGTGGCTATAGTACATAGTAACCTACTGTATATTTTATGATATGGAAGAGAACTGAAATCCTGCAAATACAAAGAGAAGACAAGGCAGGGAAATACTAGTTAATCAGTGCAAGATCTCTGCATCAGTTGCAGTATCACACTGCACCCCATTAATATGGCTGATTAGCACATGTTAATAGCAATATTAATTTTGTTTTATACTGCGTCTTGAACTCAAGGCCTGGGCACTGTCCCTGAGCTCTTTTGCTTAAGGTGAGCACTCAGCCACTTGAGCCACAGCTCCACTTCCACTTCCACTTTTTTTTTTTTGTTAATTAGAAATAAGAGACTCAGAGTCTTCTGCTCAGGCTAGCTTTGAACTTCAGTCCTCAGATTTCAGCCTCCTGAATAGCTAGGATTACAAGAGCTGCGATGGAAAAGTTAAATTTTAATAAAAGGAAATACTTGAAATGATGCCAGTTGTGGGGGCTATGGAGATGCATACTCAGACTCCCTTTCAATGACCCATTGGCCCTTGTGTTGGCAGAGCTGTGAACAGGTGGTCTTGATTGGTGGGGAACTTGAGCACTTGCCTCACCTGCCGAGACCTTCCCCTCTCCTCCCCAGACCACACTCTCCCCACAGAAGCCCATCCAATGGCAGGTCCAGGAAAGACACAGAGAGCTGCTCATTCATCCTTGCCCAAGACAACTCTCATCATATAAATGTTCAACCCCAGCTTCTTGAGAGAGAACTCCCTAATTGGTAGAGTCTGTGATTTTTGGTCTCTCCCTGTAGACAATTTCAGTCTACCAAAGTGGCATCACTGAGTTGGTTACTGGTAATGAATGCAAAATAGCACGGTGTCGTGTTTTTTTCCCCTCATAGCTGCATGCTAGTTTAAATAAACACAAAGGCTTTTTTTTTTTTTACTTTTGCTGATATTAATTCAGTTTCTCAAACTTTATCATATCACTATTTATGTGGTGATTTTTCCCCATCTTTTTTTTTTTATTATTATGAGAATACCGTACAGAAGGGTTACAATTACATGGGCAAGATAACGAGTACATTTTTTTTTTTAATCAAGCATTGTTGCCTCTTCTTTATTACCCCTTCCCATCCCTTCCCATACTCCCCCACCCGATCCTTCTCCCCCCTCCAAAGTTGTAAAGTTCGTTTTTCAACATAACGCGACTTGTACATCTCATTGTTGCAATGGGTCCACCTGTATCCCTAGTTAAACAATTTGTTTTTGCCCTTCCCCTCCACAAATTATACCAACATCAAATACAGTGAAAGCAGGGGTTATACCGTGGGGGAGGGACATACAAAGCAACATAGAAATCATCTTATGCATATATTAAAATGATTGCATGAAAGAAAAAAAAATTTAAATACTTACCTTGGGGTTCATTCCCCTAACATCAACTTATCTGACCTTTTCTGCTTGACTCAGACATATACTAGTTATTGCAAATAAGGGAAACCATGGGACCTATGTTTCTTTGGGCCTGGCTTACTTCACTTAATATAATTTTAATATTCCAACCTCATTCTTCAAGGAAATAGAAGAGGCAATCCAAAAATACATATGGACAATAAAAGACCCCGAATAGCAAAAACAATCCTTAACAGAAAGAACAGTGCTGGAGGAATATCAATACCAAATTTCAACCTCTACTACAAAGCCATAGTAATCAAAACAGCTTGGTACTGGCACAAGAACAGACCTCAGGACCAATGGAATAGAATTGAAAACCCAGAAATGAACCTAAAGACCTATAGCCATCTAATCTTCGATAAGGGAGCTAAAAAAATAGAATGTACTCATTATCTTGCCCATGTAATTGTAACTCCTCTGTATGGCATTTTCACAATAAAAATAAATAAAATAGAATGGAAAAAAGACAGCCTCTTCAGTAAATGGTGCTGGCAAAATTGGTTAACAACTTGTAGAAAACTAAAGCTAGATCCTTATATATCACCCTGCACCAGAATCAACTCCAAATGGATCAAAGACCTCGGAGTCAAAGCAGACACTCTGAAAACATTACAGGATGGAATAGGAGAAACCCTAGGTCTCCTTGGCACAGGCTGAAATTTTCTTAATAGAGACCCAGAAACACAATAAATCAAAGAAAGGTTGGACAAATGGGATTGCATGAAATTGCAGAGCTTCTGCATGGCAAAGGACATAGCTAGCAAGATCAATAGAAAGCCCATGGACTGGGAGAAGATCTTCACTAGCCATACAACAGACAAGGGTCTCATATCTAAAATATACCTGGAACTCAAAAAATTAAATCCCCCAACAACAAATCCTCAAAGAAACAACTGCCCAATAAATAAGTGGGCTAAAGACTTAAAGAGAAACTTCTCTGAAGAGGAAAGAAGAATGGCCAATAGACACATGAAGAAATGCTCAACCTCTCTAGCCATAAAAGAAATGCAAATCAAAACAACATTGAGATTCCACCTCACCCCAGTTAGAATGGCTATAATCAAGAGCTCTAATAACAACAGATGCTGGAGGGGATTTGGACAGAAGGGAACCTTACTGCATTGTTGGTGGGAGTGTAAACTTGTTCAACCACTTTGGAAAGCAGTATGGAGGTTCCTCAAAAGACTCCACATAGAGCTCCCCTATGACCCAGAAATCCCACTTTTGGGCATTTACCCAAATGATCACAAACAAGACCATACTAAAACTACCAGCACAACTATATTTATTGCAGCACTATTTACTATAGCTAAGATATGGAACCAAGCCAGAAGCCCCTCAGTAGATGAATGGATCAAGAAAATGTGCTATATATACACAATGGAATTATATGCCTTTATCAGAAAGAATGGAAAGACTTGGAAAGGCTTTTGATACTAGTTGTATACTAATTGGAAATTGATGAGTTTTGAGAATTTATTAACTTTATTTTCACTATAACTGATAATGGTAAGTTTATATAATCTATTTTGGTTTTTGTGCCAGTTCTGGGGTTTGAACTCAGGGCTTAGGCATTGTCCCTGAGCTGCTTTTGCTCAAGCCTAGTGCTCTACCACTTCAGCTACAGCTCCACTTTTTTGGTAGTTTAATGAAGATAAGAATCTGACAGACTTTTCTGCCTGGGCTGGATTTGAACCATAATCCTCAGATGTCAGCCTCCTGAGTAGCTAGGATTACAGGTGTGAGCTTGGCTTATGTACTCTAGTGTGTGTGTGGTGTGTGGTGTGTGGTGTGTGGTGTGTGTGTGTGTGTGTGTGTGTGTGTGTGTGTGTGGTGTGTGGTGTGTGTATGTGTGTGTGTGTGTTCTGTGCCTGCCAGTATTGGGGCTTGAACTCAGATCTTCACTGTCCCTTAGCTTTTTCACTATGGCTGGTACTCTACGAACACTTGAGCCACAGCTCACAGCTCTACTTCCAGCTTTTTTGGCTGGTTAATTGGTAATAAGTGTCTCATGAACTTTCCTGCTTGGACTGGCTCCTGAGGTCCTCAGATCTTAGCCTCACAAGCATGAGGCACTCATGACCTTTAATAATGACTACATTTAACACCTAGCTCACCCAAGTCCTACAAGTTTACACTTGATGCTTGTGAACTTGTGGGTGCGAGCCCCAATACTGGCAGGCGCACACACACACACACACACACACACACACACTTGAGCACAAAAGCCAAGCTCACACCTGTCTTCTCCAGAGCTCCCCTAGGGTTGGCTGAAGTTTTGATGGGCAAGGCTCACTGTCCAGTTTCTCCTTCTGTCTAGCTCCAGTGCCTGTCTTTTGGCAGAAGCACTGATCAGAATAACTTTCCTGCTGTTTTGGTCAGCTGGTGCTCTGCTCAGGTGTCATTCATGACTTGCAACTCTATTCTTTCCTTCTCATCTTTTCCCACTGTAGTTTCAGCAGTTTGGAATTTCCCATGATGCTCCAGGCCACTCTGTGTGCACAGTCTGACAGATGTTGTGGAACTGCTCCTGGATGCCTGATTTGGAATGTTTGCCCCTCTATCTGGGAAGGGACGTGGGAGCCTGAACCTACTAAGCAAAGGCACTGCCCATCAGCTTTGCCTCAGCCCCCAGCACACACACCTCTATACTTTGTGCCACATCTTTTCTGCCACTCTGACAATACTGGTGGATGTAACTTGTGACAGTGTCCTGCTTCCGGGATGGTGCCATAAGGCTACCAGTGATTGTGAAGCCCCAGAAGCCTTTGGGGCTTATATCCCCAAATATAACTCCAGTCAGTGGAGAGTAGGAGCCACAGGGTAAGGGCTCAGCCTCACCACTTTGAAACAACAATTCTGAAATAACTGAGCTTGCTTTTGTAAGCTTCTTAGAGCTCCCAGTGGCATTGTGTGCCCATGATCCTCTTGCCTTCAGCTATGGCCTTGATAAAATATCTTTATATTACCTTTTCATGGTTTCCAGTCTCAATGTCTCAATCCTTTAACTCCTTTTGGGGATCTCCTTCCAAAATAAATTATCTGCATCTATGTTGTTCTATAAAGTTCTGCTTTGGGGAGCTGAGAGGACCTCTACTAAAATACCTGCTGATCCCAGTTTTTTTTTCCCCTTCACAAAAGAACATTCTACGCCTCCTTTCACAGTTTCTAAATATAGTACAACTCAGTGTTAAAATGACACTTACTTGCCATAGTTGCTGGGTATGACAGGTGACTAGCAATTTGAGATGTCTGGAAAACAGGTGAGGCCCCAGTGCCAGTGACATACACCTGTAATCCTAGTACTCAGGAGGCTGAGATCTACGGATCACACTTCAAAATCAGTCTGTCAGGAAAGTCCATGAGATTCTTCGCACCTATTAACCATCAAAATGCAGGAAGTGGAGCTGTGACTTATGTGGTAGAGTATTGCTTAGTTGGCTCTTCAGGTCTGTGGATCCCAAGTGTAGAGTAAAATTGTTAAGCCTACCATAGTTATGTCTCTTCTGTACATGTACAGATTCTTTAGTATTATTCTCTAAACAAGCCTGGGGCTTGTGACTTGCAAAAAGGAGGGGGGGGAGGATGAGGGAGGAAAAAGCCTCTCAGCCCTGCGAGAACCCTGGTAGGGTGCAGGAGGCCCCAGTTGCAGGGGACCTGCACCAGGCAGAAGTGCTAGGGCTCCCGTGTTCCCAGTGAGCTCAATAGTGGGTTGGGAACAGCAGGGACTTGCGTGACCTTGGCATTCATACCATGGCGAATCCCAAGGTATGACAGCTAGAGAGTACCAGCTGGGCTCTGAGGTCCTGATGTCTTTCCTTCATGCTGCCCGACAGCACTGACATAGAGTTTAGAGTTTAGTTGAAGGACAGGGCAGAATAGTCCAGGAAGAGGGTGGGTAGTGAGATGGACAGGGTGGAGTCAAAGAAAGAAGGGAGAGTCCACTCACTTTCTGCAAAAGAAGGTAGGACACATAGATAGCTATGTGTCACCTGGAGTGCAGATCTCAGACACAGAGATGGAGGCCGATCATTGCTGCCCGTGACCACAGAATGAGGTCAGTAAGTGGCCCCTCTTGGATGGCCAACAAAACCATGTGCTGTCGAGGGCCAGAAGGACATGGTGGATGGTGGTAGGGTCTGGATGCGAGTTGGTCGGACCTGTGAGCAGGAGGGATAAGGGTTGGGGGGAGGGGAATCAGGACGTGCCCATCTCCCTCCTTGGAGACTGGGGGTTCACAAAGTTAGCCAGACAACTGAGATAAGGGACGCTGAAGCCAGCAAATGGCATTGCCTTTCTCCATGATGACTTCTGGTTCCGGGCAGGCTGGAATCTGTTGAGTAGTGGGTGGAGGAGCTTAGGGAAGGCTTAAATAAACTGAGCTTCAACTTTTGATGTGGCTTCCACTGGACTTTGAAATACTACCAAATCGTTGTTTGGTAACACCTGATCATGCAGGAAAAGGTATAAAATCTGCCCGGGTTTCTTCCAGAGGAAGAGGGGGATCAGATAGGATAGAATATTTTTTTCAAAGACAGTAGTGTGCAATAAAACTGTTATTTGCCTTTCAGTATTGCAGTTAGTTAAAGAAAAAAGGAGGTATGAAATGTTGCTGAATACATTAGTCTGGAAAGAAAAAAGAAGAAAAACGAACCCCCGACCTGAATAGGGCAAAGACGTCCATCTTTGCCATGGAATATTTATTCCACCGCCATCTGAACTAGAGGCTCAGAAGTGCTGGGAGTCCCTTGTCTTCTCAAGCCTTCCAGGTGCAAGCGCACGTTCCGGTGGGGCTGAAAGGTCCCCTGCGCGGGTCACTCATTCATCTGTGTACTCTAAGTGGGGTCAACCCTTGGGAGAGTTGAGTGGGTAAATGCATCTAGTATTTTCCATACAGAAGAAAGCCTGCTTCCAGAAAGAAAAGACCCGGCTTTGCGGCAAACCTTTCCTGAGACCGCTTTGGGTTCCAGTCCTGCAGCCCTTCCAAGTTCTTCCCAGCGCTGGACCCCGGTTCTTCATGCAAAGCGGCTCCCTCTTCTGTCCCACACAGAAAGAAGCAGAGCCCACTCCTTGAAGTCCCCTTGCCCTGTGGCTGCTCGCTCCATCACCCTCCAACCTCCCTCTCCCGGATCCAGGCCTGAGGACCACGGTGGCCTCTTTGAGCCCCCTCCCTGTCCCCATTTGCCCACAGGGCGCCCACCCTCCAAACGCGGGGCTGGAGTGGGACGATGTGCGCGGAGATGGCGCGGGGCGGCCGGCAGGGGGCGCTGTGACTCCCCGGCGGCGGGCTGGAGGTCGGCGACGCGGGACGCGAGACGCGGGGTGCGGGCCGGGAGGAGGCGCCCGGGGCTCGGCGTGCGCATCTCCTGGCGGCCGGGAGGGGGTGCGCGCCTGTGCCGCCCCGCGCCGCCCTCCCGCGCGGGCGGGGCCCCTGTCACGGCGGACAGCACCTCGCGGGCTGGGCGGGAGCGGCGCACGGACTGCGCGGCGCGCTCCGAGCCTCGGACCCAGCGGCCGCCGGCCCCGCGGCGTCTCTTTGTCCGGCGAGGCGGCCGGAGCTGCGGGAGCTTGCAGCGGCAGAGCCAGGGAGCCCCCCACCCCGCTCCCCGCACCGTCCTCCAGACATCGCGGCGACCACCGGGGTCCCCGGCTGCTCCCCCGCCCGCGATAGAAGTGGGGGGCAGCGGCCAGGGCGGTGCCGGCGCGGAGGTGAGTGCGGGGCGCGTGCGGGGCGGGGCGGGCGGAGGTGACCGCGCGCGCGGGGAGGGGCCGCCTCCAGGTGCGGGGCGCCCCTGGCTCTTCCCCACCCCCCCCCCCAGCCGCCCCAGCCGCCGTCCTGACAAGTTTGCGCCCCCCACCCCACCTTGTGGAAAGGTGGGTCCCGAGAAATCGCCAACTCCAGCTGGGAAGGGGGAAGCGGGGACCGGGTCGGGGGGGCCCTGGGGGGCGGGAACCCCTCGGACATCACTCTGGGCTGTCGGGGACCCGGCGGACGGCGGGCGCCGTGCCGCGCGGGCCGCCCCGGGCTCCGCGACCACCTTGGGGGACGGCGCCGGGAGACAGGTGCGGAGTTGGGCGGGGAGGAGGCGGGCGCGGGGCAGCGGGGGCCGCTGGATGCTCGGTCACCCCGGCGCGTGGTCGTGCTGTCCCGGTCACCTGCCCCGGGCGGGCAGAGACGTGGCAGGCAAGCCCGATCGGCAGGCACCTTCGCGGGCTGCTAGGTTTCGGGAGGCGATGCGTTTTCCCCCATCCACCCCCAGCTTTAGATAATTCAGTCTGTGCCTTAATTTAGTATGAATGTGTTATTTCCTTGGAGCTTGAGAATGGCAAAGCAGCGAAGCGGTTTGTGTCTTCATCGTTGTCTTTTTTTTTTTTAATTCCCAGCCCGGGCACAGAAGGAGTTGCAGGCACACAAGTGATGTTACTACCATTCTATTTTAAATACAAACACGGGAGAGAAGTACACTTGGCAGCGTGTCAAAGGCGGCTGTACTCTCTGTTATATAAGTGCTTTAAAAATATTTGCTCATTGGAAGCCGGGCGCTGTTGGCTCACGCCTGTCATCCTAGCGATGCAGGAGGCGAAGATCTGAGGATCATGGTTCAAAGCCAGCCACGATAGGAAAGTCCAAGAGACTCTGAACCTTCAGTGAACCAGCAAGAAGTCAGAAATGGAGCTGTAGCTCAAATGGTAGAACTCTGGGTTAAAAAAACCCCCCAAAACAAAACAAAAACAAAAACAAAAACAAAACAAGCTAAGGGATGGTGCCCAGGCCTTAAATTCAAGCCCCAGCACAAATGAATGAATGAATGAATAAATAAATAAATAAAACCGTTGTTCATTGGTCAAATTACGAGTGATTACCAGAGCTTAAGAAGTCATAATCATTTCTAAAAACTTCCCTTGAAGACTTTAGTTTGGGATATCTTTTTAAGATAATATTGGCCCCTTAAAAAAATCATTAGGTAGAATTGGATGGCATCAAAACACAAATCAGGTTTTGCAAAGTTGGTTGTGCAATTGGTGAGGATTCTTTGGCTTCATGTCATGAACAGTTATTAAAAATGATCCCACAGTTATCCTTTATGGCTTTCAAACTATGGATTGAATTCATTTGGCCAGCTGATGGAAACTTAGTAATTGTTATGTTGTCAACTATTAAAAATCATTGTCACCCTGAGTCTCTGGTCACAATTAGATTTATTTACTTTTCTATTTATTTATTTTTGCCGGTCCTGGAGCTTGAACTCATGGCCTGGGCTCTGTCCCTGAGCCTCTCTGTGCTCAAGGCTAGCATTCTACCACTTGAGCCACAGTATCACTTCTGGCTTTTTCTGAGTAGTTTATTGCAGATAAGAGTCTCATGGACTTTCCTATCCAGGCTGGCTTTGAACGGTGATCCTCAGATCTCAGCCTCTTGAGTAGTTAGGATCATAGGCGTGAGCCTGGCTTATAGTTACTTTTAAAGAAGTCACAAGTAGGAAGCATCAGATATACTAATATCTAGGCAACCCCTTTTGCCACCCTTTTGTAGTCTGTGATACTGGTTTGGGGTGATCTCTTGGTATTTGATGTGTTAATCACTTTCCTGGTCAACCCAGTTTAGGGCTAAGACCCTTAGAAGGAACATTGGTTAGTTGTCATTTGTAGCTGCAGTGGTTTTAAGGTAAGTTGAAAACATAGCCAGAACAGGAGAGAAGAATGGTGTTGGAAAAGAAATGTATGGATGTATTTTATCCTGTTTATCTCCTATTTTGTCTAAATAATTTTTCTTGAATATGTTTTCCTGTGAAGAAAACGATGTTTATCAGTGATCTACAACTCCATTCGAATACTTCCAGGAGACTGCTACTTATGGGGTGCAGGGCATTGGGTAGGAGGACCTGGGAAATTGAGTCAGTGTGTCAGGACATTTATTCCTTTATGTTTACGTGATAAAATAATCAAGTCTCATTAAAGATGATCTTCCTGCCATAAAAACTTGTTATGCTAATACAGCATGAACTAGTCAATTAAGTACAAAAAGCTTTTGTTTTTAAGATCAGAAGGAATCAATGCTTTTTTTTTTTTTTTAATTCCATCTTATGTAATCCTTAATTTCCAAGCCTGGGAACAGACCGTAAGGATGGTTTATGAAAGATTATACAAGAACTGCCACTGTGCTTTTGGTACTCCGTCTAACTCTCTGTTTTGGCTGTTACATAACTGACATGGAACTGGGTTATTAAAGCCTGGGTGGAGATAGGATGCACAAACCCAGCCCTGCGAACCCAGCAATAATGAATCTCTGCTGCCAAATTACAGGGACCAGCAGGGATGGTGGTTAGTGAAAGGGAGATAAGAACAGCGCCTGGAGGATTGATGTAACGGAAGACCCGTTCTGCTTAGTGATTTTCTAGAGATCTGAATGCTGCAATAGAAACCTCTCTCTCACTCTCCCAGCAGAGGCGTATTGGCTGGGAGACTAGCAAATCCTAGGTTTCCATTCCTCAGGGGAGGGGTGTAAATAGTGGGATCCTGTGGTCCTACCTAAGTTTGCATTTGTAGTTTGGGATTCTTTTTAAATCCATAGCATTCTTATTACCTATTTATGAACTGATAAGGAAATGAAATCCAGACAGTGTGGTAATTAACATGCTGAAAAGATGTGGATTGCTGTGTGTATCTCCTGAGATCAAGTGGATTTTTGGAGCATCAGCTGTATGCCTTGTGATCTCACAAGAAGGGGACTGTTTTGGATCTGAGTATGAGCTGGAGGTGGAGAAAAGCAGAGCCAGGGTGGAAATGTGAGGAAAATGGGCTAAAACTCTTCTGCATTTTAGAGGCAGGCTACCAAGTGGGAAAGAAGAAAGAAACCAATTACCAAAAGATGGTTTGTTAATAAAAAGTTAATAGGAACAGATAATGTCAGTTTCATAGGTGTGTGTGTATGTGTGTGTGTATACGTGCAAGAGAGACAGAGAGAGACAGAGACAGAGAGAGAGAGTATACTGGGTCTTGAACTCAGGGCCTGGGCACCATTTCTTAGCCAGGATTGGAGGTGTGAGCCACTAGCACCCAGTAATCTCTTTCTTTCTTCTGTGGAGAGATGCTATCAAATTTTAAGTGTCAAAAAAAGAGACTATGAATCAAGCCCCAGTGGCTCATGAACTGTAATCCTAGCTACCCAAGAGGCTAAACTATGAGGATCATACTTCAGCCCCATTAGAAAAGCCCATGAGACTATCATCTCCAGTTAACCACCCAAAAGGTAGACGTGGAACTGTGGCTCAAGTGGTGGAGTTCTAGCCTTGAGCACAAAAGCTCAGGGACATCACCAAGGCCATAAGTTCAAGCCCCAGGACTAGCACAGGGAGAGAGGGGAGAGAAGGAGAAGAAAGAGAGAGGGAGAGAAAAGAGAGAGAGGAGAGAGAGATGGGGAGAGGAGAGGAGAGAGAGAGAGGGAGAGGAGAGGAAAGGAGAGAGGAGAGGCAGAGAGAGATTGCCAGGTGCCAGTGGCTCATGTCTACAATCCTAGCTACTCAAGAGGCTGAGATCTGAAGATGGCAGCTCAAAGCCAGCCCAAGCAGGAAAGCCTGTGAGACTCTTCTCTCAAACTAACTACCAAAAAGCCAGAAGTAGAGCTGTGCTCGAGAGGTAGAATGCCAGACTTAAACAAAAAAGCTAAGAGTCCCAGGCCCTCAGTTCAGCCCCAATTTCCTGGAATATACATATACACATACACACTTCCACAGGTCTATGAGGCTAAAACTATCTGTCCCTATTAAATTTTTATTAATAAACTATCTTGAGGTAGTTGGTTTCTTTCTTCTTTCCCACTTGGCAGTCTGCCTCTGAGATGTGGAAGACTTCCTTCCATCTTTCCTTCCTTCCTTTCCTTCCTTCTTGTGCTGGTACTGGACCTTGAACTAGTTTTCTCATTTGCCTTTTTCTGCTCAAGGCTGGTACTCTATCACTTAAGCCACACCTCTACTTCTGGCTAGTTAACTGCTAGTTAA
Organism: Dipodomys spectabilis; assembly: GCF_019054845.1. NCBI lineage: Eukaryota > Metazoa > Chordata > Mammalia > Rodentia > Heteromyidae > Dipodomys > Dipodomys spectabilis. The sequence goes on from NW_024870772.1 coordinate 32,069,632, forward strand.
CTGGAGATAAATATCTCATGAATTTTTCTTCCCAGTCTCACTTTGAACCTCAATTCTCAGATCTTAACCTCTAGAGTAGCTAGAATTACAGGCATGAGCCACCAGCACCCACTTAATCCTTTATTTTTATTAATCTATTTTTAAATTTCCTTTAAGTAGTTGCACAAAGGGGTTTCAATTCAACATGTCAGTTAATGAGTACAGTGCATCTTGAACCGATGTCCCCCTTCCATCATTTCTTCCCCACCCCACAGATATTGGCTTTTAAACATTTTTTCCCCCACCTATACACTTGAAAAGCCAGCGTCATGCATTGGCTCCTGTAGAGATTTTGTAATGAGGCAAATACATTTGTCCAGAAACAGGCTAATGCTGATGCACTGATTTTAAATGTTTCTTAGAAACGCAGTGAAAGCAGCATGGAGTAGAGAACTGTGGATGGTAAGAAATGACAATAAAACAACAGAAGAAAATTGAACAGCTAATAGAGAAACTAAATCTCCACACTCTACCACATTGCCATTGCAAAGTAGTAATCTAAAAACATAAACACAACCTCTGTTAAATGACAGTATAGGAGAAGTAATCTCAAATCACCTGGAATTAATTGCTTTTGTGCTAAGCTGTTTGAAATTACTCACTCAAAATAGCTTCTCAATACAGGTAATCTTTCCTCCCACACATTTACTTCTTAGGTTGGAAATGTTGCCACATACCAGGCCCCAAATACTTTGTTTCTAATTCCTATATGACAGTAAGTTTATTCCTAGAGAAGTCAGTGATACAGAATCATACAGTAGAATAATTCAGTTGAAATTGTTATTTCTAAATTGAATGCATTTTTCTCTTAGTGTTGGTGATGTAGGAAATTCGCCCTATGAACAATGTAGGCATCACACTTAATTTTCTGAATACTCTAGAAAGCATTTTTTTAAAATAAATTCACATTATATTTCTTGAAACAATAGCTAGTAATATGTTTTGTTCCCAGGAAACTAATTTGTCTCAAATCAAAGATTTATGAAGTTCTTTTAGTATAACTACATTGTTCTCCACTCCCAAACTTCACACTGAAAAATATCTGTGACATTTTAGGATTATAACATTGACAATGACTCAAGATACTGCAATGGACTATTGTGAGCTAGAACTAATATCTCAGTTAAAGAAGAAAAGCAAAAATAAGGTCTCAAAAATTACCCTTCCCAAAATCAGTCCAAGTTTAGGTACTTGACCTAGGCACAAAATTTAATGGGACACCAAAAACCTCAGTAGTATGAATAAAAGTTTTCATATAATTAAAAAATAAAAATGAATGCAAGAGTCCATGATGAATCAACATTTTAAGTGAAGACAGACATGTTGGAGCTTTAACCCAAAGGAAAAAGCCAGTAATAGAGATACTAGCATTTTGACATCTTGTTTGTCATGGATTTTAATAAGGATTAATTCTCTATTTTTAATACAAAACCACTGCATTAAAGTATTATTTAGAGTAAAGGCCATTCCGAAAACCTACACAGCAACAGTGAGGAAATGTCCCCAAATGGTCAAAATAACCTACTGTTTTCAATGAGCTGAAAGCTTGTAGCAGTTCCAGAAGCCTCAATTCAAGAGAACTGGCTGAATCTCAGTTAAATCATGAATTTAATGGCACTTCAGCTTCCTTTCTGTCCATTCTTCCTCCAACCACCTCCATTCTAGTCTTGGAAGCTTAAACCGGGAAGTCATTGAAGGGGAAAGAACAGATTTGGAGCTCTCCAAAAGCCCTGTTTTTTGGACGATGGTCACTGTAGGATCTGTCCGGAAGCTCCCTGAGAAACTGCACTTGTCAAGCTTATTTATATCCAACCTATGCAGAACTCATTGTGTAGGAACAGCTTACTCTTAGGTGTTGGCTGAAAGCAATTGGCACTGATCGACAAATACCATAGGAGCCTGAAGGTTTCAAAAGCATTGAGGTAATCCTAGGCATCTAGAAGGTTCATGTGTGTGTGCCCAGGGGAGACTCGCTGACACAGAAGCTCTGCAGAAGTAGAAGAAAAGGCTCAAGTAGAATGACAAGACTCTTTCAACACACTGAGTATGTCTCCATCCTGTAGAGACTGTGAGACAGACTGGTTCAAGGAATTTCTGGAAATTTCATCTCCATTATTAGCTGACCACTGAAGTTTGACTTCAGACCTTGCTCATGATAAAGAAAACTGATTTATACATAATATAGAAGACGGGCTGGAAGGAATAGGAACAATAAAAACAACAAACCATCAACAACAACCTTAGGAAAGAGAGTAGAATTCGGTTTCCAGACTTAGGAGGTGTCCATTAGCTCTTTTGCCCAAAGCTGGTGTTTTACTGCTTGGACCACAGCCTCACTACCGGCTTTTTGGTGGTTACTTGGAGATAAAAGTCTCATGAATTTTTTGTTGTTGTTTAGGCTGGCTTTGAACTGTAATCCTTTGATCTCAGTCTCCTGAGTACCCAGGATCAAAGGTGTGAGTCAGGCGTGAGCTCAGAGTTGGAATATTAAAATCCAATCGTCAACACAGAGTTGCAGCACACACAGAGAAACATATGGGAAGGAACATATGGGCCACACAGAAGGAAAGTAATAAAAACTATCCCTGAGAAAATTCAGAGATTAGACATGTCAGACAGACATGCAAGTCAGCTATTATCCTTGTACTGAAGGAGCTCAAGGAAATATTATGTGAGGAACAAAAGGCAAGTATGAAAAAGGGTGTCTCATTCAGGAAAGAAAGAAATTGAGTAATTTGATCTTAAAATTCACACAAAAATGCATCAGATCCAGTATAATTCTGAAAAGCAGGACAATGTTGGCTTGATGTAGGGCTTGCTTTACAAGATTTAAAATTTGCTACAAACCAGCCAGGCATTGGTAGCTCATACCTGCAATCCCACCTACTGAGAGAGCTGAGCTCCGAGGATCATGGTTTGAAGCCAAACTGGGCAGGAAAGTCCCTGAGACTTTTATCTTCAATTAACCAGCAAAAAGCCAGTAGTGAGAGGTAGCTCAATTGGTAGAGCACCAGTCTTGATCAAAAAAGCTAAATAGGGCAGCATCTAAGCCCTGAGTTCAAGCCCCAGTACCAGCACACACAACCGAAAAAAATTCTGCTACGAACTGAAGTAACACAGGGTTATAGAGGTATAAAGATAACCCTGTAGGCTCAGTGGTGTATTCAGAGTCCAGAAATAAACCTTGAAACTTATAGTTGGTTTTCTTCAAGGATATAAGATAATTCAATGAAGAATCTTTTTTTTGTTGTTGTTGTTGGTTGTGGGGCTTGAACTCTGGGCTTGGGCACTATCCCTCAGCTCTTCAGCTCGAGGCGAGCACTCCACTACTTGAGCCACAGCACCACTTCCAGTTTTCTGGTGGTTTATTGGAGATAAGAGTCTCACAGACTTTCCTGCCTGGGCTGGCTTTGAACCACGATCCTCAGATCTCAGCCTTCTGAGTATCTAGGATTACAGGAGTGAGCCACCGATGCCCAGCTTGAATAATCGTATTTTGTTTCTCCCCTGCCATGGGGGTTTGAACTTGGGCCTTGGTCATGCTCAGCTTGCGTGGTTGGCACTCTTTCACTTGAGCTATGGCTCTGGTCTAGCTTTTGTTTGTTGGTTGTTTTGAGGACAGTCTATGGTCTTTTTCTGCCTGGGTTGGTTTTGAACTGTGATCATCTGGATCTCAGCCTCCTGAGTAGCTAGGATTACAAGTATCAGCCAGTAGTGCTCCACTTACAGTTAAAAAAAAACCAATTGGTTAATATTAAAAAAAAATGGATGTCCACATGCAGAAGAGTAAAACTAAACCCACTTCATACCATGTATAAAAATTAATGCAGGGGCTGGGAAGGTGGCTCAGTGGTAGAGTGCTTGCCTTGCATGCCTGAGGCCCTGGGTTCGATTCCTCAGCACCACATAAGCAGAAAAAGCTGGAAGTGGTGCTGTGGCTCAAGTGGTAGAGCACTAGCCTTGAGCTGAAGAACTGAGGGACAGCGCCCAGGCCCAGAGTTCAGGCCCACGACCAGACCCCCCCCAAAAAAATTAATGCAAAAATAGTTGATTCACCTAAGAGTGAAAACAATGAGACTCTTAGAAAAAAAAGTAAGAGTGAATCTTAATAATTTTGAATTAAGTAATATTTTCCTAGATTATGACACCAAAACCACAGGTGACAAGAACTGAGGGCATGGCTCAAGTGGTAGAGCACTTGGTCAGTAATTGCCAGGCCCTGAGTTCAAAACCATACCAAACAGAACAAACAACCCCCCCCCCAAAAAAAAACATAGAAATAATGAGAGAAAAAATAGGTACACTAGGTAAAACTCTTTTCCCTTTAGAAGACATAAAGAGAAAGATATCCCACAGGAAGAGAGAATGGTTTTTTTTTTTTTTTTTTTTGCAGTCATGTTTAGAATGCATAGAGAATGATCACAAATCAATAGTATAACCTTTTGGAGTTAATAAAAGGAAATGACCTAATTAAAATTTGGATAATTTGAGTTTACAAAGAATATACACATAACTGCTGATACATTTATGGAAGTCACGAACCCTATTCATTGGGGAAATGTGAATTAAACTCACAATGAACAGTTACTACAGCACACAAAAATGACACAGCTATATCTGACCATAAAGATGAAGATACTGGATATTTGCTAGGTTTCTGGTGGTACTATGGAATAGTATAGTTGCTTTGGAAAACAATTTGATAGTTAAATTATAGTTACAGTACATACTAGCATATCCATTGCTAAGTATCCACCCAAGAAAATGGGCAACTTTATTTGCATTAAAATTTTGTTGTGCTCTGGAGGCTCACGCCTGTAATCCTAGCTACACAGGAGGCTAAGATCTGAGAATCCTAGTTTGGAGCCAGCCTGGGCAGGAAAATCTGTGAGATTCTTATCTCCATTTAGTTACAAAAAAAAAAAAAGCCAGAAGTGAAGCTGTGGCTCAAGTGGTAGAGCACTAGCCTTGAGCAAAAGTGCTCAGAGACAGCACCCAGGCCCTGAGTTCAAGCCCCAGAACCAGCACACACACACACACACACACACACCCCTCACAAAAGACTTGCACATGAGCATAATTGAATTAAGCAATATTTAATTAATAGCCAGAATTGGAAATAAAGAATTCAATGGATGAGTAAAATGTAGCATATTCATACAATAGAATAATATAATTCAGGTCTGAACTAGTTGCTCATGATTATTGTACTAGCTACTCAGAAGAATGAGCTCTGAGGATCATGGTTCTAAGCTAGCCTGAGCAGAAAACTCTGTGAGACTTTTATCTCCAGTAAACTAGCAAAAAGCCAAAAGTGGAGCTATGACTCAAGTGTAGAGCACCATGCTTGAGTGAAAAAGCTCACTTATTTTTTAAAAGCCATTATTTTATACAATGAGCATAGACTAATAAAAAAGAAGAGGAGAGAAAAAAAATCTCAGAGATTGAGTTCAATAACAGTCACAGGAGCGGGCGCCGGTGGTTCATGCCTATAATCCTAGCTACTCAGGAGGCTGAGCTCTGAGGATCATGGTTCAAAGCCAGCCTGGGGAAGGAAAGTCTGTGAGATTCTTATTTTCTATAAAAACCACTAGAAAACTGGAAGTGGCACATTGGCTTAAGTGGTAGAGCGCTCACCTTGAGCTGAAGAGCACAGGGACAGCGCCCAAGCCCAGAGTTCAAGCCCGACAACCAACCAAAAAAAAAAAAAAAAAAAGCCAGTCACAGGGCTAGTTCATTAAAAAATAATATCTAAGCCATTGGCCTTAAGAAAAATGATGCATATTTTAGTTTTTTTTTCAGTCCTATTTTATTGCTTGGAAAAAAACTGATGAAATTGGTTGAATATTGGTGCTTTTGTGTGACCCAACCTAATGATAGCTGAAATTCTGTGGTACCTAACCTAGAAACATTTGTGAGGAAAATTTATAGCTTTTCTACTATTGAGAAAATTTCCTACTGGACTAGTCAGAATAGAAATGATATTTTGCTATTTATTTAAGTTTCTCTTTCTCTTTCTTTCTCTCTCTTTTCCTCCTCCTGCCTGGTCCTTCCCTGTTATGTCATCTCTTCCTTCCTAGTGCCCCTCCCCTTTCCTCTCCTCCCCCACTCCTCTCTCCTCTCTTTACCCCATCTCTCCCCTTGTCTTCCTTCTCCTTTCCTTTCATCCCTTCCTTTCCCCTCTCTTCCCCTCCTCATGTTAGCACTGAGGCTTGAAATGAGAGGCCTTGTACTCATGTTTGGCTTTTTCTGCTCAGGGCTGGCAGGCTACCACTTGAGTCATACCTCTACTTCCAGCTTTTTGCTGGTTACTTGGAGATGAGTCACTTGGATTTATCTGGTTGGACTGGCTTTGAACCTCAATTTTCAGATCTCAGCTTCCTGAGTAGCTAGGACTACAGGAGAGACCCAGCAGAACCCAGCTTTATAACAAAGCTTTCTTACTGATATAATAATTAATATTGTCCACAAGGCAGGATTTCTAGCTCCTCTGAGTAACTCCTCTTGAATTAGAAAAAAATAAGCACGAGTATAAATTGGGTGGCGTTTAGGAAAATCAGAATCACAAAATGGACATGATTATCCATCTATCAGAGGTAGTCTTCCTCTGACAAAGTGAGGTCTTAAGTCCTTAAGATACTTCATTTGTAGAGTATATTTAAGAATCAGTTTTCAAATCATTAACTGCTTGCGGGATTAAGATAGAAAATTGAAGTCATGTAATCTATTGAGGATTCACCTGAAAATAAGATTAAATATCTCAAAAATCCATGGGAAAAATGATGAGCTTCTGAAATGACTTTTTGTTTGTTTTAAATTATTTGTGGTTCAGTTACTGCACAGAGCAGGGGGTACCTGAGCTTCACATTTGATGGAGAAGAAGGGTTATAATGCAGTTATTCTGTATGCTTTCCTGACTCTTCCTCCTCCTGAGTTTTCTTTCCAAACTTTCCATAGCCATTTTGTATACTAGGTCAGCTTGTCATCAGTGGCAGGAAAACTTGTTTGGGGGGTTAGTTGATGTGGGTTTCCACTCGAGTTTTTTTGGTTTTCCACTCGAGTTTTTTTCTAGTTGACTTGACTCTGTAGTTGCCTCTCCAGTGTGCACGTATCCTGGTGTCCTCTCATGAAGAGCCTGTTAATAGCAAAAGCAACTTTTTCACATTATTGATGAAATAAGTCTCTGCAAATTACTTCTCCACTGAAAGTTTAATTTCATTCTAGCATCATGTTTCACTAAGGATCTTAACTGTGCCTTGTATTGGACATGGCTTTCTTAGTGGTGATGAATCTCAGACAACAGCAAAAGGTTGGTATGCTGCTGTTGTTGTCGGGTCATTTGGTAGAAATAGGGCTAGGGGATGTGTCAGGCGTGAGCAAGGGGTGTGTTTGGTGGCAGAATGGGTGGGGAAATCAATGCTGTGTGAACAGAGTCCATCAAGCCAGTGCTGAGCTTTTGTGAGCAGCCAAGACCTCAGAGCCTTTAAAACATTCCAGAGAAGCTTTGTGCAAACAAGGCAGAGGTATCCCTCCTACAAACCTCTTATGCTAATATTTCTGGTATGCTGATATTTTGGGTAGAAATTTGCTGAGCTCTACTGATGGTTAGAAGAAGACATGTAATGCCATATGCTGGAAAATTGTAGAGGCAACCAAATTTCCCATCATGAATGCTTCTAAGGTTTAATAAAAATAAAATAGTAATTATACTCTTAAAATAATTCAGATGCTCATGATCTGACCACCACCCCCTTTTTCTTGCACAGTGCACAATCTGAACAACCAACATAGTGGCTCATCTTTGTTGGGATTTAACTCATGGTAGATTGTAGCTTTCATTTAAGTTCTGGGCCTGGGGGCATAGCATGGAAATAAGTCTGATGGTGTGGCTTTTCTTGGAATCTTAGATAGCTTGAAAGAATCTTTTCAGTGACACAGTAGTTTCTGCTGGTTTGGGGCCCCAAAGGGGTAGGCTGAGCTTTCTAGAGATAGAAATAAGAAAGGAAAACTGAGAATGTCTTAAACTGAGTTTGTGACTGATTTCTGCAATTTAGTGCAATGGAGTGAGTACTTATAAGTCCCCTGTCCCTCCTCCTCTCCCCATCTGAGTGAGCTTTATTGTGTGGTGCTCTTATTCTCAAGCACTATTTGAACTTGGATTGTTTTTAGGACAGGCAGTAACTGTTGTTTGTGACACATGACTCTTCCTTGCTTATAAAGTTTCCTAATTAATCTTGATGAAACTGCAGGTTGTTACTTTGACGTTAATGTGCACCAGGCAGAGGCTGATTGACAGACATGGAGAATAGCAATACTTGGGGCCAGAAAGGGTGGCAGGTGTAATATGAGATTGATGATTGAAAAGTTACCAGATAACTGGGCTCGGGTGGCTTACACCTGTAATCCTAGCTACTTGAGAGCCTGAGAATGGGAAGATGTGGTTTGAGGATAGCCTGGGCAGAAAAATTTACACAACCCCTTATCAACCTATAGCTGGATACAATGGTGCATGCCTGCTATCCCAAGCTATGCCAGAAGCTGAGATAGGGAGGATCATGGTTCCAGACTAGTCTGGGCCGAAAAGTCCATGATGGGAAATTGGTCACTGTGGTGCATGCCTGTGGTGCTAGCAATGATGGGAAGCCTGAAGTAGACAGACTGTGGTTCAAGCCCATGCCTGGTCAGGAAGCAAAACCTGAAAATGAACAGTGAAAAGCAGGCCGAGTTTCATTTTCCCATTGATTGCACTCACCCACCCTTCCTGTCTAGGTAAATTGAGCTGCGAGAGATGGGAAAGAATGATTAAAGAGGGGACCCTGATCAAGATGCCTTGTACTCATAAACTGACATGATGAATGGAAACCCCCTTGCACAACTACTTAAGGATAATAGCAATAATAATAATAATAATAATAATAATAATAACAACAATAGAAAAACAGTGCTGGATGCTTGGCTCAATGGTATCACACTAGCCTAGCATGCGTGAGGCCCTGAGTTCAAACCCCTAGTATCAGAAAAAAAAGAAGGCAAAAAGAAACATCTATAGGAAAACTAAAAGAACACCGTCCTTCAGTGTGAAGAGCTGCTGTCCTAGGCAGGATGCTGACTTGTCCCTACTGTGGCCCCGAGGACTCCTGGGAAGGAAGGAAGTGTGAAATGAAGGCATAACACATGGCTCTAGAGCCAGCATAGGCTTCCTTGGGTGCTGAGGAAAGAACTGACCAGAGGGAAATGCAAGAGCCTTCTCCGTGCAGGACTCTAGGATCTTCACAGAGTCACTCGTATCATTTATCCAGCTTGCCGTCTTCCCCAGCGGTGCCCCCTTCTATGCATGACTGTGAGGCTTGATGTGCTGATACATACTTGTAACCCTAGCCATGCTGAAGGCAGAGATAGGAGGGTCAAGCTTCCTAGCTATCCTGGGCTAGAGTTACAATTTCTGAAAAATAACTTAGGCAAACAGGGTTAGGGGATGGCTCAGTGGTATACAGCATTTGCCTAGCAAGCCCAAAGCTCTGAGTTCAAACCCCAGTACTGCTCCTCCGGTCTCTGCCTCCCCCCCCCCCCCCAAAAAAAAAAGATGATAGTGTAGAGACCTTGGAGAGTAGTTATCATTCATGTAAACATAGATGTTGATGTTCTGTACTCCTTATGACCAAGTCTCCCTCTTCTGGTGACTGGTAGAGTACAGAAGCATGGAAGATCAATTGTTCTCAAGAGGATCACAGTTTGAGGTCAGCCCAGGCAGAATTTTACCAAGGTATCAAAGAAAGCTGAGCATGGTAGTTTACTCTTAGAATCCCAGCAATGCAGAAGGCATAGGTAAGAGAATTGCAGTTTGAGGCCTGTCCTGGGCAAAAGTGGGACCCTATCTAAAAAATAAACTAAAGCACAAAGGAGTGAGCAGAGCACTGCCTAGCAAGCACAAAGACCGGTGTTCAAATCCAAGTCCTGTCATAAAAAAGATGATGAATCTGTTTAATGGAATCATTTATGAGATTTCGTGTGACAGTTTCCAGTGCTACTTATATCTGAAACATATCTCCTCACCACACATACAGAAAAAAATCGTGTAGATATTCTTTGAAAAAAAATGTAGATTAAAAAAAAATTGAGCTAAGGACATAGAAAAAAAAAGGAAACAGGACAAAGAAGGCTAATATTAATCACTTGCCTGTCCCTGGCAATTGCTTAGCAGGCTGATTTACTCTGTGGCTTTCATGTGTGATTTTTTTTTTGTCTTTAGAATACCCCATAAAGAGTGAAAATATGAAAAGATTTTGGAGCTGATGGTTGCCACCTGTGATATTGAGCTAATAATTTTGTGTTTCATTTTCCCTTGCTTTTCAGTGGGGACGTGTTTACTGTTAGGAGACTCTGAAAGAATATTTGTGAATCCATCAGCTTAATGAATGTGAAAATAAAACAGAAGACAGAGTTGACGATCATGTACTCTGTCTTTCTTATCACTATGTGGTCCAAATAATTGTCTCCATTTTGTTTTAAAGAAAGAGACTCTTTCTGAAGTTTTTTCTCTCCCTCCCCTCCCCCTCTCTCTAATATACATATATACATATGTATATATCTATGTATAGATATATATCTACACACACGTGCACACACACATACATATATGTTTCTAGGTGCTGATGGCTCAAGGCTGTAATCCTAACTACTCTGGAGGCTGAGATCTAAGGATTGTGGTTCAAAGTCAACCCATTCAGGAAAGTCTATGAGATGCTTATCTCTCGTTAATCACCAGAAAGCCAGAAGTGGAGCTGTGGCTTAAATGGTAGAGAGCTAGTAGCCTTGAGCAAAAAATCTCAGGGAGGGGCTGGGAAGGTGACTCAGTGGTAGAGTGCTTGCCTTGCATGCATGAGGCCCTGGGTTTGATTCCTCAGCACCACATAAGCAGAAAAAGGTGCTGTGGCTCAAGGGGTAGAGTGCTAGCCTTGAGCTGAAGAGCTGAGGGACAGTGTCCAGGCCTAGAATTCAGGCCCCACGACCAACCAAAAAAAAAAAAAAAAAAAAGAATCGACAAAAAAGCTCAGGGACAGGTACCTAGCCCTGTTCTAGCTCCCGGACCTGTGCACACAGGCACATACATATGCATTTGGCAGGAAGGCAGATTCTTATGACAAAGAATAGCTTTCTTTGCTTTCCTCTTTCTTTTCCTTTCCTTTTCCTGCTGGTACCAGAGCATGAACTCAAGGCTTCACACTCTCACTCAACTTCCTGGCATGCAGCTGGTGTTCTACTACTTGAGCCATGTCTACAGCCTGATATTTTGATGTTAGAGATAGAATCCTGAGGACTTTTCTGCTAGGGCTGTCCTTGAACCCTGATCCTCCAGATCTCAGCCACCTGAGTAACTAAGATTACAGACCCAAGCCATTGACACCTCACTAAGAGTGACTTTTTACAAAGGGAAGTTACTGGGTAATCCTGTGATGGAAACCCTTGGTCAGATACACATCAGCTTACTAGGAGCTCAGTGAAATGAAGTGACTATGATGTGCAATGCTGTTGACTGGTAGCATAGCGAGGGCTCTTTGTTTCAGTGCTGTGCTGGGCCTGGAACACTCATCTGCTTGTTTCTCTTTTTTCTTTTTTAAACAACACTACTAGGCAAGTGCTGCCAACTTCTGAGTGGAGAAGAGCAGGGCTGAGTATGCAGCCACACATACCTGTCACCATTAGGTATTGGACCCTGGACAAGCTCCTCCCTTTAAGACCTTTTTAATTTCCCTCATTCTGTGTATCTCAGACCAACCTGCTTCTTCTCTCAGGACTGCTTTGAAATGGAGCAGATAATTCCATCATTAGAGGGCATCCTGCCAGAACAAGGACAGGGGATCCTGGGAATGTTTGCTATGTAATGAGATGGGGAGGGGAGTAGTGTTTTCCTAGTGCCTTTAGCGCTTTTTGAAAAAATGCTATGTTCCTCTCTCCCACCCACACCCTGACCCCACCAAATAAAGTGCTGTGGGCCTGAAATATCTAGATGTCAAATAGGACTGGAATCTCCTCAGAGTTGGGAGTAAGAAGCAATCCAGCAGCGTGAGACAGCTTTATTTTCTGCCTGGCAATGATCTCTTGAAATAGGATAGACACCCCCAAGGTCTCAGAGCAAGTGATTTCAGGGAGGGCTAGCAAAAAATATTCTTTATTTCCTAATCTATCTTTTCTTCAGGCAGGAAACATAAGAAGAAGAGACCAAACACATTTGAACATTTAAATCCACAGATCCAAGGCCCTGTATGTTAGGAAATTGGTGGCTGGGAAAAAGGAGAGACAGAGTCATTAAAAGTCACATGGGCAATTCTATGCAGAGGAAAGGACCCACACAAGCCTCTTTGTTGTCTGTTTTTAGGTGGTGTGTAAGGCAATGTGGTTTTCCAGGCTGTTTTCTGCCATGTGCTGTTGTTTAGCCACAGGAGTGGGGAATTAGACTGTGGTTTGTCTGATGCAAGGCCAGATTGTATGAAAGCAGGTCACCAGGGCACACGCACAGGGAGCTGGGTGTGCTGGCACCGTGTCATCTTTAGTAATTAAATGGGCAAGCATGCCAGTAGGCAGAGGAGGTGATTTCATTCCTGTAGTAGGAACAGGTATCTTGGATTCTTGTAGAGTTTGAATACTTGTCCTGTTCATGATGAATTGCAGTGGGAGGCTTGAAAGAGTCTGTGAGATACTCACAAAGTCAAAAGAGTTCATTGCCCTTGAAATGATCACTGAGATTATGGAAGAATTAAAATGAGTGGGTTATTTTCCAAACGTCTTCCAATATATTGCTGTAACTTGTACAGATTTAATGCAATGTGGATTTCCCCCTCTCTCCTTTTAGAAGCACTGAGAGTGCCTGAGCTGACATCAGGCACTTGGCAGTGATTTCCTGGGCCAGAAGATTGGGGTTTTGCATAGGGAAATCAGTGGAAGATACATTTATAATTCTGTGTTGAAGATTTAGCTTGATTCTGTGCAAAGATGGGAGAATGAACTCAAAGGCTTTTAAAAATGGATTTACCCCCACAGGGCTGAAACTCAAGGCCTTGCATTTGCTTGGTTTGCTTGCTTTGGCTGGTGCTCTACCACTTGAGTCAAACTCCAGCCTTGCTTTTTGCTGGTTATTTTGGAGAAGGAGTCTCATGAAACTTTTCTATTCAGGTAGGCTGCAAACTGCAATTTCTCTGTATCTTTGACTTCTGATTAGCTAGGTTTACAGGCATGAGCCACCAGCACCTGGCTGAAAAATGGCTTCTCCTGATAAGGATTTTGTGTTGATTTTATATAGCTATTTCTTGCACTTAGCAACTTGAGTATTTAAATGCTGTGAGGGTATTTCATGATTGTGCTAGGAAGAGGAACCAAGGCCCTTAGAAGCCAAAAGAGGAAAAGTGTGTGTGTGCACTCATGCACGTGTGTGTGTGTATGTGTGTGTGTGTGTGTGTGTATGTGTGTGGGGGGGAACATGCAGGTACTGGGGCTTTGTATTCCTCCCCAGCGTTAGTGTTCATAGCTGATGCTCTACAACTTGAGCGATGCCTCCACGTTCACCCTTTTACAGGTTATTTGGGCATAAGAACCTCAACGATTTGTTTCCCCGGACTCACTCTGAACTATAATTTGTTTTTCAGACCCTGGCCTCTTGTGTAGCTAGGAGTATAAGTGTGAGCCACTGGAACCTTCTTCTTCCTCCACTGACCTTTGTTCTTCACCCTTCGTCCTTCCTCTTCCCTCCTCTCTCCTCTGTCCCCCTCCTCCTCCTCCTCTTTCCTTTTCTTCATGTTTTTATAGTGTCAGAAATGGTACCTAGGGTTGACAACTGCTATACCACTGAGCTTCTTTCTCTTCTGAGGATGCTTATTTCAGAAGTAATGGTCAGCCTGTGTGGTTTGGGGAGCAGTGACATTCTTTAGTCACACTGTCACTGGAATGGACACTTCATGAGGTGACAGAACCTGCTTATTGACTATTATTTTCCTGAAACTTTTTTTCTATTTGTGGTTTTTGTTTTTGTTTGGTAATACAGGGCTTTGAACTCAGAGTCTCCTGCTTGCTAGCCAGGTGCTCTACCACATGAGCCTTACTCACAGCCCTTTTTCGCTTTAGTTAATTTTTGTAGGTTCATTTTCGTTCAGGTGACAACTGACCCAACTTCTCCTGCCTTCGGCTGCCTGCATAGGTGGCATGACAGGTGTATGCATCTGTTCCTGAACTTTCCTGGTGCTTTGACCAATAAATGCTTGGCATTCATTTGACCAATGAATGGCTTGGGTCCTCAGTAAATGTTTCTAGAGGGAATCAACAAATCAACTGTGAAGCTTGTGGCTCTACCAAGTACAGTTCTTTTTCATTCATCTTCATTGGAGGGAATCAAGAAGGTTTTTCATAGTCTTTCTCTTATTCTTCTAGCAGCAGAGAGATAAATGGAGAGATGGAGGCAAGAGTTCATTTAGAAGCCAGAAGGAAGGGCTGAGTGTGGTAGTGTACACCTGTGATTCCAGCTATATAGGAAGCAGAGAATGGGAATATTAATATATGAGTCCCGCTAGAGCAAAGAGTGTAAATGAGAGCCTATCTTAAAACATAATCTGAATGTAGTGTGCATGTAGTGGTGCAGGGAGGAGGATCATAGTTCAAGGCTGGCCTTGGGCTGGGCACTGGTGGCTCACGCCTGTAATGCTAGCTACTCAGGAGGCTGAGATCTGAGGATCTCGGTTCAAAGCCATTCCGGGCAGGAAAGTCCGTGAGACTCTTATCTCCAATAAACCACCAGAAAACGAAGTGGCGCTGTGGCTGGCCTTGGGAAAAAGCAGGAAACTCTGAAAAATAAACTAAAAGCAGAAAGGGCTAGTGGCATGACTTAACTGGTAGAATGCCTGCTAGCAAACACTGAATTCGAGTCCCAGTTCCACACAAACAAAATAAAAACAAACAAAGTCATTATTCATGGTATGTAACTGAATGGAGGGATTTTTTTTAAACTAAAATTCTTTGCTACAGCTTGTTTCTTGTTATGTTAAAAATGATTTTAAAAAAACACCACCCACTTGTTCTCCTAGCCACTCTCCATGAGATGGCACATGGGTCCCCAGTAAGACATTTGAAGGGATAATGTGGAATTTGGAGATACCTGGGTCCAGTTTTGGCTCTGACATTTTGCAGTGTGTGACTTAACTTACATTATAGTTTCCTCACCTTGAGGGAATGTTTCGTAGCTTTGTAAGGACCCAAGGTGACAAAGGAGAGAATGCCTACTTATTTATGTTACTGAAGGCTGGAAAGTCTTGGGGGGCGGGGGGAGGAGAGAGGGAAAGAGAGCAGAGAGAAAGAACTGGGAAATGAGACAAAGTATGGAATTGTGAGGTAATTTATTATAGGGAAAATGTATACTCTCAAAAGGGAGTGTGTGTTTCTCCAGATTATTCATGAATTGAGGGACAGGGTAAGTAAAGGGATGGGTTGAGATTTCCCCAGAATTGGGTTTATTTCTATTTCTGTCTTTGTATGGGCTTGGGAACATATTTGAGATGAAGAATGGACCAGACAGTGTGGCAAGGTGGATGGGGTGAAGATGCCATGGGAAGGAAGCGAAGGTTTTGGTTGGCCACATTGGTCTCTGCTAGTTTGAGTGTCCTTGAGTTTTGCTCTGTTTCTAGAACATCCTGCTGGAAAATAGCTCTGGACTCTGTGCAGTCTATTGCTTTCACCCCAATGCCGATCAGGCTTTGCCATAAATCATAAAATAATAAAGTAAATGCTACTTTTCCTTCTCAAGTGAAGCCATATTTAAACATCTTTACCATGTGTGAGACACTGATGGCTCATACCTGTCATCATAGCTACTCAGGATGCTGATATTGGGAGGATACCAGATTCAGGCTACCAGACAGAAAAGTCCACTAGATTCTTTCTCTCTGTGGAGGAAAGCTGGGTCTGATGGTGTGAGCCTGTCATCTCAGCCAGGACTGGAAGCCTACTACTGCCTACTGGAAGTAGGCAGATTGAGGCTCAAGTGCTCTTCCGGGTGAGAAGCAAGGCTAGATCTCAAAAATAGCCAGCCCTTGAAAGGGCTAGAAGCATGGGTGAGCACTAGAACCTCTTCCTGGCAATGGTTAGGCTCTGAGTTGAAACCCAGTACCACAAAACAAATATAAAAAAGAAGCCAGCAAGTCTAGACTTACTGACTATATGTAGTTTTATTCACTACTGTCTCAGAATTGTGCATCTCCAACAGAGTTCTGTAGGGGACTAGAGCTATCTGAGTTAGGATTTGGCCATGTGCAGCCTCTGAGATGTTTAGTACCCATCTGAACTAGTTTGTTAGTGACCCAATCTTCTTATATGTGGAACATACTTGAGAGACTCCGAGGAAATCTGAACTGCATTTTTGAGGTCTTCAAATCCTGGGTAACTGTCTGTTCTGAGTTTAATTTAAAGGGATACTAAATACTTTGTAATGAAATTCCATGAAAGAATGAAATCAGAAGCAGGTGGCCAATCTTAAGTCCCTTTGTTTTTTGGTACTGGGGATAGAACCTAGGACATTGCACTTGCTAGACAAGCTGGGTTATGTCCCAGCCCTCTAAGTCCTAAGACACATTTTAGATCACTAAAGGACTCTCACGTGAGCAGAATACACAGACACTACCTTCTGGGTCCATCCAGTCAAAATTTGTGTCCTTATGATATTTTAGAGCCATTTCCTTCTCTTCTTTTTAGGAGACATGAAATTATCTGGGAAGGGTAATCTCCATAGACTATTATATATGTAAATCATATATGACTTATGGTACATTTTTAATAGACTGTCAGTTTATCTTGTTTCCTCCTATATGCAGAAGTTGCAATTCCTATTATGTGTTCAGAAAATGAAAGCCTTCATTTTTTTCTTTACAAAAAGAAAATGTACACTTAACTAGACTACTGCATTTTAATAGGAAAAAAGTATCAGGACCTATCTTCTTCCACAAGGGCAGATATCACAATAATAGCCTGTGAAACTCACTAATTCATCTCGGTTCCAGAGAGCTCAGCCATACCTTATGGATGACACCTGCCTCTCTGTGATCCTATAGTTATTTAAGAACATGCATTTATTTACTTATTAGTTTTGGCGGTAGTAGGGTCTTTGACTTTTGTAGGTAGGCACTCTGTTTCTCAAGCCACCCCTCATACACTGAGGTCCTTCAGTGGCATGATCTCTATCCAATTTATTTCAGCATTATCTGGCAAAGTTTCCTATGCCTTGCAGGGTTCAATAGGAATTTAGTGGATATAGGAAGATTCTCTGTCTGAGCAAAGCACAGTGGGCTGTTGCCTTGTTGTTGTTCTTATGGTTTAAGATAGGGATGGTATGGGAGAGCTTATGTTAATGTTAAATCCTGACTGAGTCATTGCTATATTTAGAATGGAAAGATACTTGCCTCACAATTACCCGAGGTTAGGTTTCTTTGCAAAGAGGGGAGATGCTGGAAGCGACATGGTGACTTCTGCTAGTAAGGTTATTATCACTTGAGTTTTCATGGGTATCATTTTTCCTGTGAGCTTTAGTGCAGTGAGAAGGTGGGATTAAAGGGAGTCCGTGACCTGTGATTGGTTTTCCCTGGAGAAGTATAGGCATAGGAGCTTCAACTCTGAGTTAGGCAATGAAAAGGTAGGAGGGATAGTGGCCCAAAGGAAACAGCAAGATGATCCACAACAAGGTATTCAGTGGAATCTGCTCAGATTTGCTCTATACGAGGCTAATTGTATTTCTATCCAAATTGATGGAGAAATAAAACCCCTCTATGACAAACAAAAACTAAAGGAGTTTGTGACTACTAAACCAGCATTGCAAAAGATACTTACGGGAGGGCTACCTATAGAGAAAGAAAATCAAAACCAAACAAATACAGGAAAGAATAGGTTTATTAGAAGAATAGATTAGCAAAGCAGGAAGAGGAAAGGAACAAGGATCATAGAAACAACAAAATGACAGGAAATATGGCATCCATTTCTTTTAAAAAATATATATATATATATTTATGGTAAAGATACTGTACAGAGGGGTTACAGTTACATGAGAAAGGCAATGAGTCCATTTCCTATGGAGCACTGTTACTACCTCCTTTTCCCTTACCATCCCTCCCCTCCCTACCTCCTATCTCCTCCCCTCCACCCCCAAGTTGTAAAGTTCATTTTCAACGTAGTGTCTTATATATCTCATTGTTGCAATGGGTCAACCTTATTTAAGCATTTTGTTATTTCCCTTCCCATCACCATATTATAAAAATGTCTATACAAGGTACAGGGCACCGGAATCAAATATAGTGAAAACAGGGGTTATACCATGGGGGAAGAACATAGAAAAGAAACAAAAAATCACATAGTACATTATAAATATGTTAAAAACACTAGCAAGAAAGAAGAAAACACTGTCCCTATCTTGGGGTTCATTTTGCTTAATATCATCTTATATGGTCATATGTACATGTACATAGCTTTTGACCTTTTCTGCTTGTCCTAGACAGATACTAGTTATCGCAAATAAGGGAAATCATGGGACCTATGTTTCTTTGGGCCTGGCTTACTTCACTTAATATAATTTTTTCCAGGTCTTTCCATTTGTTAACAAATGGGTGATGTCATTCTTTCTGATGGAGGCATAGAATTCCATTGTATATATATATATATATACCACATTTTCTTGATCCATTCATCTACTGAGGGGCATCTAGGTTGGTTTCATATCTTAGTTATGGTAAATAATGCTGTGATAAACATAGTTGTGCTGGTAGCTTTAGTATGGCCTTGTTTGTGATCCTTTGGATAAATGCCCAAAAGTGGAATTGCTGAGTCATAGGGGAGCTGTACATGGAATCTTTGAGGAACCTCTATACTGCTTTCCAAAGTGGTTGACCAAGTTTACACTCCCATCAACAATGCAGTAGGGTTTCCTTTTGGCCACATCTCCTCCAGCATCTGTTATTATCAGATTTCTTTTCTTTTCTTTTTTTTTTTTATAAATGCTGTTTTAGAGTGTAAAATTAAACTTTTGCTATATTTTACAAATTCTTTGCATTTTTTCAATTGATAACGTCAATTGATAAAACTAAATTTTGTTAGATTTCTTTATTATATTCCTTCTAACTGGGGTGAGGTAGAACCTCAATGTTGTCTTGATTTGGATTTCTTTTACGGCTAGAGAGAGAAGACGAGCATTTCTTTATGTGTCTATTGGCTATTCTTATTTCCTTTTCAGAGAAGTTTCTCTTTAAGTCTTTAGCCCATTTATTTATCAGGCAGTTGTTTCTTTGAAGATTTGTTGTTGGGGGATTTAATTTTTTGAGTTCTAAGTATATTTTAGATATGAGACCCTTGTCCATTGTATGGCTAGCGAAGCTTTTCTCCCAATCCATGGGTTTTATTGATTTTGCAAGCTATGTCCTTTGCCATGCAGAAGCTCTGCAGTTTCATACAATCCCATTTGTCCAACCTTTCTTTGATTTGTTGTGTTTCTAGGTTTTTATTAAGAAAATTTCGGCCTATGCCAAGGAACCCTAGAGTTTCTATTCCTTCCTGTAATGTTTTCAGGGTGTCTGCTTTGACTTTGAGGTCTTTGATCCATTTGGAGTTGAGTCTGGTGCAGGGTGATATGTAAGGATCTAGCTTTAGTTTTCTACAAGTGTTTAACCAATTTTGCCAGCACCATTTACTGAAGAGGCTTAGACTCATACTTCTTTATGGCAGTTGGGCCTGGCAAAGCTGCTGGTCTGCCAGAGTTCAGCCCTGGGGGTGGGAAGAGTGATTGGACAGTACCGCGGGATAGCCATTGTGATAGATGCTGAGAAGATAAAGGGCAATAGGATGTGGCTCTTCCTTCCTTCCTTTCTTTCTTACTTACTTTCTTTCTTACTTACTTTCTTTCTTCCTTCCTTCCTTTCTTTCTTCCTTTCTTTCTTTCTTCCTTTCTTTCTTCCTTTCTTTCTTTCTTTCTTTCTTTCTTTCTTTCCTTTTCTTTTGTCAGTCATGAGGCTTGAACTCAGGGCCTACACTGTCCCTGAACTCTTTTTTTTTTTTTTTTGGGTCCGGTCGTGGGGCCTGAACTCTGGGCCTGGGTGCTGTCCCTCAGCTCTTCAGCTCAAGTCTAGCACTCTACCACTTGAGCCACAGCACCACTTCCGGCCTTTTTCTTTTTGCTTATGTGGTGCTGAGGAATCGAACCCAGGGCCTCAGGCATGCAAGGCAAGCGCTCTACCACTGAGCCACCTTCCCAGCCCCTGTCCCTGAACTCTTTTGCTCAAGGCTTGTGTTCTACCACTTTAAGCCACAGCCTCACTTCCGGTTTTCTGGTGGTTAATTGGAGATAAGAGTCTCATAATCTTTCTTGCCTAGGCTGGTTTTGAGCCATGATCCTCAGATCTCAGTCTTCTGAATAGCTAGGATTACAGGTGTGAGCCACCAGTGACGGGCTGTGGCTCTTGCTTTCTAAGAATTTACAATCCAGTGCAACAGTCCTATATGAAATCAATCAGGAGGGAGCTTTAAGGGAACGGCAGTGGGGAGGTGCAGAGGTGAGATGCAGTCTCCTTTTCTGTGCTGTGCCTAAGCTGTTCCTGATTAATATGTTTGGGGGTTTGCTGTTGATGTTTAATATCGGAGGTACTGGATAATAATAATTGCCATTTGGGAAAAGTAAGTTTTATATAACTACAAGAACTGTAATAGGCCAAGGAGCAACATTCTACTCAGTGGTCTTTTATGTGGCAAAGTAGTAGGAGACTACCTTTTGGAAGTATTTCAATACCAAGGGGATGTAGTTATTGGATTTAAAAGAAAATGAGAAAACCTGGTAGATATTCCCATCTCATCTCTCTCTCCATCAGTCCCTGTGTGTGAATGGTCTTCATCTCCACCTGAAGTGACTCTACTTCCGTTCCCAGTGGTGCTTGGCAATGTATGGAGACATTGTTGGTGTCCACAGCTGGAGAGGTGCAGGTAGCATGCAGTAGTTGAAGGCCAAGGATGCCTTCATCATCTCCTCTTGCCAAGGATAGTTTCCTCGTGAGTTATTTTCCCATCCCAAATGTCAGTAATACCAAGATGGAGATACTGTGGTCTGTGGACGAACAGTCTGTATTGCACATATTCACTATGTTTTTCTTTTTACTTTTACCAAATCCCAAATTACCTTGCCCATTAAGATTAAAAAAATAAGTGGGAAGATGAGGTGGGAGACGAGAGCAAGGTAGTCAGTTTTCACTCTTGGCCTCTTTTATTTGTTTTTGTTTTTGCCAGTTCTCGAGCTTGAATTCAGGGCCTGAGAACTGTCCTTGAGCTTCTCTTACTCAAGACTAGCACTCTACCACTTGAGCCACAGCTCCACTTCTGGCTTTTTCTGCTTATGTGGTACTGAGGAATCGAACCCAGGGCTTCATGTATGTTAGGCAAGCACTCTACCACTAAGTTACATCCAGCCCCTGCCTCTTTTTATTTTGTTTTCACTTTTGTTTGCATACTCTCCTTATAACAGCTATTCTTAATTATTTAATCCATAAGAGAAATGTTTTTAATTATTGCTTAGCACATTTAGAACTTTACTAATAGATTTCCCCAGTATCTGGCACAGACCCTGTAACATAATCCACAATTCATAAGTATTTGTTGAGCAAATACACGAATACCTCATTGCATATGTTCCTAGAGACAGGGGGATTTTGCTTCTTTTCCAAATATTCCCCTTGTACTTTACAGTTAGTTAAATGGATGAGGTTGCCAGAATTTATCAAAGTCCTTCCCAAGATTCTAAGCCAGTGTTAGGTCAGGAAAAACAAGACACCTGCTGTCCAAAAGGGACATGCTAGCAAATGCACCAGTCAACTCTAGCATCAGCTTGTTTGGAAAGCTGAACAGGCAGAAACATGCAGACGTTCATGTAAGCACACTTGGTCTAGCGCCACAGAGGAATACGCTAGGAACAAACAGCTGTACTGAAAAGCAGACTCAACACAAACCTGTTACAGAAAATGAGCAGGATGTTACAGCATCCTTAGAGGAAACTGAAGCTTAGCTGAATGCCAGCAGGACCAGTGGCCAGAGTCATAGACGAATGTAACTGTGGAAGCTGAGAGAGTGCTTGCAAGGTAAGAACCATTTTGGTTCCTCTGGGGAAAGTTACTCCCTTCTTCCTGGCCTTCCTTTTTCTATTGTGTAAATTCTTTGCCCTGGCCAGACTTCCCTGCTTCTTCTCTTCTCCATCCTGTCTGCTTACCACCTTTCTTCTACCCGCAGTGCTGTTCTCTCTCTTCTGCCTCTGAGTATTATTTTACAAGACTCAGCTCCTGCCAGTCCTAGATCCTTTGTGCAACCCTTCCCAAGTTTATCTGAATCAGAAGTCCTTTACAACCCAAGTGCTTCTTCTTCTAACCATCTCAAGTTCAGGAAACATTGGTGTTACTGTTTATTTCTGGACTTACAGGGATGGCCATTAACATCTTACATACTAGAGTGAGTGTCAGTAGCAAGGAGAAAGGGAGTGGGATGCAGATAAGAAGAACAAGAGGGAAATCTATTTTATGGAAACCTCAATGTTGAACTAGGATGGTTCAGTGGTAGAGCGCTGTTCTCCAGTGAGTCCCTGAGTTCCACTTTCAGCACTGGAAAAGAAAAAGATAGCTGTATTGTTTAGAAGCAATTACCTAGGGACAAATGCATCACCTGATAGTCACTGGGGGAGGCAATAAAGCTAGGAGAGCATTATCTCCTTTCCAGCAGGAGCCAACATCTGTGCCCAGTGCCCTGCCTGCTGGCTCAAGGTGGGAGTAAGGTTTGACAGAGCCTGCATTGGCACAGAATGTGTTCAAAGGAGGACTTATATCTTGTTTGCAAACTCTACATCTGCATGTCATGGATTGGTAAAACATCTTGCCTAGACAGGAGAATGGAAGAAACAAAGATTTATTAGGACACTATATTAGTGGTTCTGCTATACAGATGTGGGGGGAGGGAGGGGGAGGGACAGGCTTTTCCAGGCTAGTGGGGATTTTGTTGATTGGTGATCTCTCTTTTTATAGACCCTATGGCCTGGTTGTCTCTTTTGGTGTGCTAGTGCAGGGTGCTCAAGACCTTGCTTTCTCCCTTGGCTTTGTTGACCAAGGCTGGCACTCAATCACTTGAACCACAGCTCCCCTTTGGCTTTTTGCTGGTTTCTTAGAGATAAGAGTTTCTTGGAATTTTCTGTATGGGCTGGCTTTGAACTGTGAGCCTTAGATCTCTGCCTCCTGCTTAGCTAGGAGTACAGGCATGAGCCTGGCTTTGTTGTCTCTTGGAGACCATGGTTCAGACTTCACAGGCATGGGAATGGCTTGAACTCTTTTTTTCCATATTTTCATTCCATTTTCCAACTTTGTAGGCTTGCTTGGTTTCCTCATTTTACCTGGCCTATTTTGCTTGCTTGGTTCACCTATGGACCTTTGTATTTCTCCATCTGCCATGTCTCCTTCAGTGGGGCCCTCTTCCATTCTAGAGACCCACAAAAATGCAAATAATATCTTACCCTGAGACACAGAGAAAAAGGTATACAGGTGTAATACAGTTACATCTTGGATTATCACTTTTCAAGGCAATGTTAAACAAAAGGAGACAGGCCAGAATGTGTTAAGCAGCCCAAGCCCAGCCCCACTGGACTCGGCATGCTGTCAGTCTCCCCAAGGGATCCTCTCCCTAGGCTCTACTCACAACTCTGCAATATTGTGTGGTATCCCCAACAGGCGTGGGATTTGATCAGCTCTATTTACAACAGCTATATTAAAATCATAAATTGCCCGGAGGGTGTGCTTAACACTGAAGTGTTAAACAATGGAAGAGAGAGGGATTTATAAAAAATGAAGTTTAATTTTGCTAGAAAGAACTTTCATTGTGTGTGTGTGTGTGTGTGTGTGTGTGTGTGTGTGTGTCAGGGAGAGAGAGACAGAATAAGACAGACAGAGAAAGTGAGAGAGAATGGGCTCTTAAGGATGTTTCCAATCCATCCTGGAGCCCAGTCTTTAGACAGTTGATTCGTTTTGCAGTAAAAAGTTAGATGAATTAAAATGAAAACCTCATGCTGGGTGTTAATTTTCATTATCATACCTGTCTTATTACAATTACATGCTTGTTATCCCTATGAGACCATTGGGTAGAAAAATTTTACCTTGATTTTTTGCACTCAGAATATTCAGTTGCCTATTTACCATACTTTCATTTATTTTTAGATGACAATTTTGCCTCTTTGTGATCAGCTGAGTATCTCTCTCTCAGTTGTCAAGGAAGAGGGGGAATATCATTACTAAATGAGGATGGTTATTTATTTGCAAGTTAAAATGTATTTTAAAAAGTAAGAAAGTTTCTTCTTACCTGGAACTTTCTTCTTGTCTGGATGCTGTTTGTTCTCTAAGGGCTTCGTGGTGGCTAAGAGAGCTGGTTCTGTGCTGGGTTTTGCTCTGCATCTTAGCGGTGAAGCTTTTACCTGGGTTTGTATGGGGACTAAAGATAGACGATTAAAAATGCCTGGAGTGGACCTATGAGAAATAAAGGAACCTATTAACATTAGTATAATTGAATTGCAGAACTCATACTTCTGAAAAATTTAAACTTGTGTTTGGAAATGCCATTGTGTAAGCATATCATTTGGCCATTCACCTAGATGGAATTCATCTTTTTGTCATCTCTGTTGTGTGTGTGTGTGTGTGTGTGTGTGTGTGTGTATTGGGGGTTAAAGTTCTTGCTTACCTTTTTCTCTTAAGGCTGGGGCTCTACCAAATGAGCCACTTCTCCACTTCTTCCACTTCTGACATTTTGTTGGTTATAGAAGGTAAGACTCTCAGATTTGTCAAGATCCTCTGATTTCAGCTTCCTGAGTAGCCAGGATCATAGGCATGTACCACTTGTGCCCAGTTATGGAATTCATCTTAAACAATCAGGGGGTATCCAAAATCAGTGCTGCTTATGTATAGATAAAAGAAATCAGAGGGCTTTTCCCAAAACATTTCCTCTCCCACCTCTCTCTGTCTCTCTGTCTTTCTTACACATGGAGACACACATACACATATAATTCATCATTCAGCAGTTGGGTAGTCTGCAGGTGACACAGATGATATGGATCAGTGAGGGTTGGTGGAGGTTGGTGGTTCACACTTGTAATCCTAACTACTCAGGAGGCTGAGATCTGACGATTGTGGTTCAAAGCCAGCCTGGGTAGGAAAGTCCTTGAGGCGCTATCTCCAATTAACCACTAGAAAACTGGAAGCAAGTGGCGCTTAAAGTGGTAGAGTACTAGCCTTGAGTGAAAAAGTGCAGAGATAGCACCTAGGTCCTGAGTTCAAGCCCCATGACTGACTGACACAAAAAAAGATGATGTAGAGCTTTCCTTGTAGGATCTTATCATCTAACAGGAGATACGGTGGAGGCAGGATGGTGCAGATATAGTACTCAGTAGAAAATAACTGTGACCCGGGCCTGAGCGTGGACAGTTCTTATGACTTTTCTTAAAATAGTTCCATCATTGTGAAAAGAGAATTTCATGGAGAAGTGAATGTATAGCTCATAAGCTCATGCAGGGGAGGCATCCTCAAGCATTGGCATCCTACCCTTGGCTCCAAGGGACACACTTGGGGACTAGGAGCTCCTGAGCAGTACCTGATGCTCTCCATGGGTTGTGGGCATCACTTCCTGAGGAGGCAGCACTGTAAGTGGATGTCATTTCTGTTTTGGTTTCCTGTCATGCTTAGAACCAAACCCTAAGACCAGTCCCTCTTCCTTGCTGGTTCCTCAGGCTCCACCAGTGGCCTCCTGTTCTTTGAGCGACCAGTCATCTTCCTACCTGAGGCTTTCTTCCTGCGGTCTTATCCATCTGAAGGGTGCATGCCCTTTCTCCAACCTGATACTTTGCACAAAGCTCACTCCTTTGCTTCCTTCCTTCCTGCTGTGCTGTGGATATGTGACCCCCTAAAGCTCCATGTGTTAGAGGCCTGGTCACCAGGATGGCACTCTGGGTTCTGCTAGGGTCCTTTAGGAGGTGGTTTCTTAGGTCATGAGGATTTCCAGACCACATTTCTTTTCCCTCTATCTCCTGGCTGGCTGATGATGTGCGTGGCTTTACTCCATGACATCTTCCTTCCAGCATGTCCAAAAGTACTTGATCATAGACTAGAACTCCTGAAACTATGAGCCCAAAGAAAACTTGTCTCTTTATAAGTTGTCTTATTGTTCATTATGGAGGCAGAAAGCTGACTGAACCATTTAAAAATTTTTAAAAATTATTCTTATAAAGGTGATGGACAGAGGGGTTACGCTTACATAAGTCAGGTAAAGAGTACATTTCTTTTTGGTCAATGTCATCCCTTCCCTTGTTCTCTTCCAGTTTTTCCCTCCCATCCCTACTCATGAGTTGTATAGTTCATTTTCAACATCGTGTCTAATGAGTACCACTGCTGCATTTGTTCATTCTTTGTCTTTCTCTTTCCGTGCCTCCCCCTTACCCTCCCAAAGACAGATAAACAGAACAAACAAGACAAAAAGAAAAGAAAACAAAAAACAGCAACAAAGGAAAAAAAACAAACAAACACCTCTTGCTTCCATTTCCTGGAGTTAATTTCCGTATGACTGACACATTTGCCCCATCATCTTTCCTCAAGAGAGCTCCAGACTGGGACCATTTGCAACACCTCTTCATTCTCTGCCCACTTTATTCTGACTCCTTTGCTGCAGAGAATCATCATTCCATGTGTACTTAATTGTTTGGCTGTATGCTCAGTGTGAATGGGGGTTGGTGGGGAGCATCACAGAACTCTGGCTCTCTGCTGTACCACCTGTACCTCTAGTAGAGTCCAGCACCAGGGGGTACTCAGAAACTACACACTAGATGAGACATGAAGGAAAGGAAAACCTTGGCATGGAACAGGAGCTTGTGGAGAGGAACCACCATCTTGAGACACTGAAGTGTATTTGTTTCTGAGCCACAGTTGACAGAGTTTCTAAGTTCTTTGCATCATTTTTGGACCAGCAGCATCTGATGATGTAAGCTAGGCCTGATAATACGTTAGAATGACCACCTAGAGTAAATACTCAATTTAGTGTCAGTGGCCAGTGATTTGGATCTTTTTGAAGAGATTTGGAATTTGAAGAGTAGGAAGTGGGGGTGGAATGCAGCAAGTGTGTGAGAGTCAAAGAGAACATTAAGAATATTAAGAAACCAGCCAGACACCTGTGGCTGACGCCTGTATTCCTAGTGACTGAGGAGGCTAAGACCTGAAGATCATGATTCAAAGACACCCTGAGCAGGAAAGTCCATGAGACTTTTATCTCCAATTAACCACCAGAAAAACAGACGTGGCACTGTGGCTCAAAGTAGTAGCCCTCTAGCCTTGAGTGAAAAAGCTCAGGGACAGGGCCCAGGCCCTGAGTTCAAGCCCCACAACTGACCAAAAAAAGTTACTATAAAAAGAATATTAAGAAATTGCATGCAATTTTTTTCTCCCATTGATTAAGCCTTTCCAACTCTTTGGAAATGAGTTGGAACATGAAATCAGTAGCCTATTACAGCATGGATATGATCTCTTATTCTTTATGTTCAGCCTCCTCTTTAAGATGGTTGTGTCTACCTGGGTGCTTTTGAGGGGGGCTCATGAAATTGCTGTGGGGTTATGATGAAGAAACTAAGCTTTGTGTATTTCACTGTGTGTGAGGTCACCTGTGATGTTCTGAACACAATTGTCCTGGGCTGCTTATAGGGCATTCATTGTAAGGGGGAAGAAGAATAACACTGCACTAATATCCTTTGTTTGCAACATGTGTGGTTAGGGTTA